>NW_021319825.1:147427-259870 GCF_001605985.2 Dendrobium catenatum | reverse complement strand
GAGAAGAATCTGGAATTAAATTCCTTACTTATGGAGCATGCCAAATATGTCACAAACTAATTTGGAGTGAAAGGGGAAGGGGCCGGCTAGGTTATGGGAGCATTAATGATTTGATTGGTGGTTTAATTGGGGCATTAATTGGATAGGAGAGAGAGGCTTGAGATTTAAGTACGTGGGGACCACTAGTAATTAATCAAAATCTGAATTTTTATTTCAGATTTTAATTGCATCATGTAACTCCCTAATTTAAATAAATTTAGGAGGAAATTTGAATTTCAAAAGATTGTAACTCCCCTTAATTAATTCCCTAATTTAATTTGGCTTAATTAGGAAAGTCATTAATGAGGGAAATTCAAAATTGGAGGAGGGAGAGGGAGGGGGATTTCCAAACATGGATGATGACTAGGAAAATTCTAAATAAATCCAAATTAATTTAATTTATAATTTGAATTCATTCGAAAAATTTTCATAAATGGAATTTCCAAATTTGGAAAGAATTTGAATTTTGAAATTCAAATTCCAAGGAAGGCTAGGGGAGGGAGGTGTGGGGGAAAAATGGCGGCGAGGGGAGAGGCCGGTGGCAAGGTGGCCGGCGGGTGGAGCTAGGGTGGAGATGCTAGTGGAGGTTTCGGCTTCTTCCACTCTTGACTTGGCTCGCGGTAGTCAATGGAGGAGAAGAAGAATGTGCATGAAGATGGGAGAAAGGAGATAACCAAAATATACGAGAAAGATAGAGATAACTAACGAACTCACACAGAGATCATAAGAACCGCGAACCTCGGACTCTTCCAAAGATTGACGGGTATTGCGAATTTCCCTCCTCGGGCTTCTCCTCTCATGAACTCACTAAGAGATCACGTGAACTCACTAAGAGATCAACAAGAACATAAAACTTTTCATTATCAATAATCATCATCCCCTTCCAAGAGGAAGGGGAGGGCTTAAATAGCCAAATACATGAGGGAAAATAAAAGACACAATTGCCCCTAGGGCAAACATAAAACAAAGTCCTCAAGTGAGAGTAGAAATGGAAAAGTACAAATAACAAATAAAATACATGAAAATAAATAGACACGATCGTAGCCGTTGATTTTCGATGTCCTCATCATTCTCCCTCAAGTCCTTAAAAAAGAATCAAAATAGTCTCATGGTGAGACTATTTTGGTTCATCTTTAAAGAGTTGAATGATCAAAATGGTCCTTTATTATAGTTGAGGACCATTTTGATCTCTTATAAAGATTCAAGGGATCATTTTGATAATTTTTTCTAATACTTGCCCATTTAAATCACAGATTCGTTTGAATGCTGAGCTAGGCTAAGCGTATGTGAAGTTTCCAATGTTACAGTTGCCGTAATTATGCATAAGACGAGCTGACCATTTTATGCTCGAGTTATAAACTATTTTGAAGGCTGGCCATTCCAAACATATTTTGAAGTCAATCAATTTATATTACTTACATTCATTGAAACACTGAACAAGTAATCTAAAATTTCAAATTCCACTTTTCATCTAGCAAAATAAATGGTGATCTTTATTAGGTTTTGTCTTCTTCACCACTTGCCTTACCAGGAATTCTACATTTTAGTTGAGGATGAAAATACTTCAAATAATTGTCACAGTTTATTATTTTTTGTGTTTTTCTGACCTTCAAATTTTGAGTTATGTTATCTAAGATTTTGTTTCTAATTATAAATTAGATGACCATGTTCAATGTCTTACAAAGGAAGTTCATGTAAGCCCTAGATTTGACCCATTTTCAAGATGCATCCCGTGGTATCCAGATGGTCAAACATGTCAACTCAGATGCACAATTATTAGAGGCACACTACTAAGAACAGTTAAATTAGCTCTCAAGCCGGTACTTTGAGCGTGGGCTTTCATCACGGAAAAAACTTAACTATTGGAGACTAAATATTGAGGATTTAAATAATGTCGCAATTTTCTAATGCAACTTTGCATTTTCTCAAAAAAAAAACAAAAAAAAAATGTCGCAATCGAGAACCCAGGTTGTTATGTCTCATTTTGACCCCTTGTCAATCATGATGCGTTATAGAAATGGACGATCTAATCATATGTTTTTATCATCAACACCCGTCCTAATAGTCAGGATTGAAGGACTGAAAATTTGTCTAGCTCTTTTACCACAAAGTCAACATTGCACTTTATAGTCAGCTGATAGATCACATTGCCATTCATATGGAAGCATGCATGAACAAAATCATTAAATCAAATATAGAGTTTTTAAATAATTTTAAATATAATTTTTTTGCATGCCAAAAATTTTTAATCCATATCATATATCTTTTCTTCTATAATACATCTCAAAATTGTACACCGAAAAAGGTTATTATGCCGTACAAAATTAATCACATGCCTATAGCCCTAATTGCTTCTTCCCCTTCCCTGAAAGCTACATTTATAAAATCTAAAGAGCTAGATGCCTAATGAGATAAACAATTTTAATATAATGTTCATACATACAAAACAATAATATAACATATTATGTTGATCATATAAACTAATTTGAACATATTTCTTCATAATTTAACTAGCTTAATGCAACCCTTTTAATTCTAAACTTGCTTTGATGATTTGAGAAGAAAAAGACTTGATTATGTGTAATGAACATGAATATTTGTAAAACAATGATGTATATCTGTAAAGTATCAAATTGTTTAATGCATTATAATAGTCAATGGTTGTTATGTAATTACTTGTTTCACTTTCCTTTCCTTCTTAATTTATACTTGTCATTTTCTTAAAAATATCATGGATAATTATATAGGCTTTTGCATCATTTATATCATTTGGTCGTCAGTTAGCCCATCAACTATAATAGCTATTGATAAATTTTGGTCAGTATAGAATTGTAGTTATCAATAGCCCTCGATTCTAAGTTTGCCCATTTCAATTTAGAGAGTTATGTGTCGGGAATCATTTACATTTCTTTAATGAGGCTCATCTCATCAGAACTTTTAACTTTTCATGTGCGGATTCATCATACCATGCCAACCTATTCTCCATGATATGTCATTCATTGGCTTTGGTATTTTTAACATCATTTTGATAATATTTACAATTTAATATTAATATGCACCTGTTACACAGTCTTATAATTTGAATTATTGAGATCATTTGAATAAGCATTCACATAAAATATAATAGATTTTTTGATAATATCTAGTGTGTAGCATGCTAAATATGAAGAAAATTCTATACTCATACACATCATAATTAAATAAAATTGAATGGATTTACAAATATAGGCCTAGGAATAATTGGCTCATTTATTAGAAGTTGAGTATCTCATCCAAATTATTGGATTCTCTTGATGGGTCAACTTATTCAATTGCGGGCTTTAGAAATTTAGTGCTCTGGGCTCTTCGCATGATTCGAGGAGAGTTTTAATTAATTAAGTTATAAGATAAATTTTTGGAAAATAGAGTAGGTTGGAGATAAAACATTACTAAAAGATTTCACCCTCATTTGTGAAGATTTTAAATTTGAGTTTAGATTTTTCATAGGTGCAAGATCCTATAATTAATCACACTTCTTAGACAGGAGAGCACTTTCGATTAAGGCTAATTATTAGATATAAGTTAAGTACATAGCACATAGTAATAACTGTTTTTAGATTTTTTAGGAGTTGATGTTTATGATTAAAAATTTATTACCTTGCACTTGAAACACATGGTGGGGGAGTGACAAAGAACATTATCAATATCTCATGTTTTCATTAGTTCGGGTTGTTATGGTCTCTAGCTACTTAGTTAAAGGAGATAATCGACTCAACCTAATTGAATGATCATTGTCTGCAACCATGGGTTACTTCATAGAAGGGTATCTTGTAGAACTTGGTGAATGCTATCACATCCCTTTTTGACCCTCAGTCAACTTAGGTATAACAGAGAAGAAAAATCTGGATAGATACATTTCTCACTAACAACCATCTCGAACTACATTCATTAGGATCAAATAGATTTTTACCTCAATTATATTTCTCTTAATTTAAACCAAATTTCTCACCTAATCCCTAGTCCCCTTCCTCTTATTCCTTTTTTTTCTTCTTCTCTTCCTTCACTGATTTTAGAGTTCTAGCCGCAGCAGCCCCCACTGCCCCCTCATTGAAATTATTTCTAATCAAACTATTGCAGCATGGGAAAGTGGAAAATAGAAAAATCTAATAAATGCCTCAGGAACTTTAATAATTGAATAGTACAGGAAATGTAGAAAAAATGCAAATCAAAATTAATTTAATAACTTTTATGCCCTTATAAATTAACATATACTTCTATATATCAATTTGTTTAGTTTAATGTGTAGAACATAATGAAATAATGATTTTATTTTTTTTATAAAGTTGGTATCTTGGGATATAATTTTGGGAAAAATTAATCTTACCATTTTGAAAATTTTAGGTTATAATAATTCTCCCTTTATTGTAATTTCGTCCTCAATTTATTTCTTTGGAGGTCTTTCAAACATATGAGGGAAGCTTTGTCTAATTTCTTATTCTTTTTTCGAAGTTGCCTGTTTATCTGGTCCGAGTTCTCATTTTATTTTGGCATATGGGATCTGTCTGTTTTTGAGCTTTTTAACATCATAACCTAATATTCTTTGAAGTTCCTAATTATAAGTTAGATTATTCAATATATCAATTTCATTATGTGAAATTCTTTGATTAACATCTGTAATCTATTTTCTTAGTATTGATACATAAAAGATATTATGAATATAGTGCAAGCCTGTAAGCAACCTCACCAATCTTCTCAATAGCATAAAAAATTCCTATATACCTAGGATTCAACTTGCCTCCTTGACCAAATATGCCTGCTCCTTTCATAGGTTTAACTTTTAAAAATATAAAATCACCAAGTTCAAAGTCTACTGCTCTGTGATTGGGGTCAATATTTCTATTGGTAATCCTGAAAGATTTCAATATATATTTGATTAATCTAATTTTTTTTGTTGCTTCATTAACTAACTCTAGGCCCATCAACTACCTTTCTTCTACTTCAACCCAATTTAATGAAGTTCTGCACTTTTTATCATAATGGTGCAATTTTTATGCTTGATTGATAACTATTGCTGTAAGCAAATTTTATCATTGGTATGTGGTCCTCCTAGTTACCTCGAAAGTCCAAAACACATAATCTCTTACCTCGAAAGTCCAAAACACATAATCTCAACAAGTCTTTCAATACTTAAATTGTCCTTTTAGATTGATCGTTAGTATGAGGATGAAATACTGTACTGAAGTGTAGGTTTGTGCCTAAGCCTTCATGAATACCTTTTCACAGCTTAGAAGTGAATCAACCATCTATGTCTGAAACAATAATTTTTGGAATACCATGCAATCTAACAATTTTCTTCACATACAAGCTTGTCAATTTGTCTATTGAATCAGTTGCTTGATAGACAAAAAGTGAGTTGATTTTATCAGTATGTTAATAATCACTCAAATGTTATTATGCCCCTATCAATATTTGGGAAATCCCATAATAAAAATCATTCCACTATCTTCCCACGTCCACTAAGGATAGTAGTGATTGAAGTAGTCTGCTAGATCTCTGCTGTCTAGCCTTCACAATCGGGCAAGCTTTGCACTTAGATATATACTCAACATCTTTTTTCATACTTGGTCACCAAAAAATTAATTTGAAGTCTTTATACATCTTGGTACAATTTGGATGAATAGAGTAACTTGAGTGATGAGCTTCTTGCAAAATTTGGTGTCTTAATTTCAGATCATCAGGCACCCACAATTGAGGTTTATGCTTAATCATTTCATCGACATTAATAGAAATATCTTCTATTTTTCCAAAGTGAGTCTGCTTAATTAATTTATGATAATCATTATCAACCTTTTGAGTTTCTTAAATTCAAAAGTCTATAACCTTTAATTGCAAATTCTTCATTTCTTTAATCAACTGAACTTCTTGAGTAATTATCTGGTTTATAACTCCTCTGGATTTGTGAATTAAAGCATTAGCCATAATATTAGCTCTTTTAGGACAATAATGTATTTCCAATCATATTATCTGCCTTAAGTTTTGCTCTTTTTGTGAGACTATATTTCAAACTCTAATGATCAGTAAATATTTCACATTTCACCCCATTAATGCCTTCAAATTTTTTTCATGTGGCTTCAGCTGTCTAGATGCATAAGCAATCACTTTTTTGTTTTACCTTATAAGGCATCCTAATCCTTTCAAAGATGCATCACTATAAATCTAAAATCCTTTTGTTTTTGATGGAATTACCAACACTGTTGTTGTAGTAAGATGCGTCTTCATTCTTGAAAGTCCTTCACACATTTTGCAATTCATTCAAATTTAACATATATTCTTATCAACTTGGACAATGTCATAACAATTTGTGAGAATTCTTTAATAAATCTCTTGTAATATTCGGCCAATCCCAATAAGTTGTGAACTTTTATAACATTCTTTGGTGTAGGTCATTCCAGAATTGCTTTCACCTTCTGAGGATCCACTGAAATTCCTTAAACACTTATAATATGCCCCAAAAATATATAATGTTCTGGATGAAGAGTTCATATTTTGAAAATTTTGCATACAATTGGTTTTTCTCAATGTTTTCAAAATTATCTTTAAATGTTCAACATGATCATTATTTGTCTTTGAATATATCAAAATGCCATCAATGAAAATAATTACAAATTAATTCATATAATCCTTAAAAACCCAATTTATCATATCCATGAAAATAGCAGAAGCATCAAATCAAAAGACATTACTATAAATTCAAAATGGCCATATTTAGTCGCAAAAGCTATCTTACTTATATCTGCTTGTTTAACCCTAACTTGATGATATCCTTATATTAAATTAATTCTAGAAAATACAATAGCACTTGCTAATTGATCAAACAAATCATTTATACATAGTAGTGGATATTTGTTCTTGATGGTTATTTTGTTCAATTCTCTATAGTCGGCATACGTTCTCATGAATCCATCTTTCTTTTTAACAAATAGCACCAACGCACTCTATGGTGAATATCTTGGCCTGATGAATCCCTTATTCATCAATTCCTACAATTTAGATTTCAACTCTTGCAACTCTTTTGGAGTCATTCTATAAAGAAATTTATATATTGTTGATATTCCTAGTTGCAATTTATCTTACATTCAACTTTTATTTTAGGTAGTAAATTGGGTAGTTCTTCAGAAATTCATTTAAAAACTTTGATACAACTAGAACATTTTTTAAGGCCCACACATCCTTATTTAACACCTATTTTAGCCTAGAACGCTAATTCAACACTTCTTAAATATTTACACATTTTTATTGCACTAACAAGAGATGACAACATTATTATCACAAGAAAAGTAGAAGGCCTTCTTATTAGACAAACTAAATTTTATCTTTTCCTTCAAACAATCAATGGTGACAAAAATGTTTAACTAGCCAGTCAATTTCCAATAAATCTTATTGGCATATAGGCTATATCTCATTGGCATCGTAACACATAAGGCAGACTTAAAACATATAATCTCAATAGATCAATTAGAACATAATTCTTTAGAAATAAATGACTGAGATGCACCAGAATCAAGTAAAAATCTGCTAAATTTATTGGAAATCAGAAGTATACCTATGACTACTTTTTATGAGCATTGAAGGTTCGTTTTCTTCATTCTTCATTTTCTTCATTGTAGGTTCGATACCGGAACTCGGTACCGCTCGGTACTGCTTGTTACTCGGTACTGCTCGGTACTGGAACTCAGTACCGAAATTTGGTATTGCTCGGTACTGATCAGTACAGAGGGGCAGCGCCCCCTTAGACCCCCGGCATAGGCGCAACATATCTACACTTTTAATTAAAAATTTTCATGTTTCAAATTCATGTTGATTAACTTGTGTCGATTTTTCGTAGGATAATGAGCTCTAGTGTTGTAGGAATTGGGTCTACTGATGGTCCATCATAGACCAATATTGAAGATAGCAAACCTCTGTGGGGTTATGTGATAAAAATAGGTAAAACGCTAGAAGGGGGTGACAATATTGCATTCAAATATAATTTTTGTAATGCCACATACAAAGGATCATATTATAGAGTGAAAGCTCATTTATTGAAGATTAATGGTCATGAAATTAAAGTATGCCCGAATATAAGCTCATCACAAATGGCTGAATTGCAAAGAAAAATCAGTGAAGTTGAGCAAAGGAGTAAAAAAGAGCTTTCAAAATATATTCCACTTCCAAGCACTCATGCTTCATATCCTTCATCATCATCTTCAATTAGAAGTGATGATAATACTGTTAATAAGGGGCTTTTCGGATGGAGGGATTTGAACCAAAAAGAAGAAAACATGTTGTAGATAGTGCTTTGGAGAAAACATTTAATTTACAAATGAGAGAACAACTAGATGTGGAAATAGCTAGAATGTTTTACTCAGCTGGACTTCTTTTTAACCTAGCAAGAAATCCACATTACAAGAATGCATTTACCTATGCACTTGTTTGTAGAGCTGCAGGTCTACTTGTAGAGCAAGCCTATCCTCATATTTTCTGGACACCATGTGTTGTGCATACGCTTAATCTTGCCTTGAAGAACATTTGTGCCTATGCCGTGACACGTGTCCTCCAAATGACAATTTTGCTGCCAAATGACACTGTAGCATAAACGGTTATGACCGGATCCCTTTGAACCGGATTGTTTTCCGCCAAAATGCACCATCAAATTACGGTTATGGCTAGAGCCCATATGCTCCCCAATGGCATCAAATCATTGAGATATGAATCAATAAGATATAATTGATCAAAGCCCTATGTTAGCTAAGGTGAATTCAAATTTGTCTCCTTAGACAAACATCCACCTCATGTCTATAAGATTCCCTTGGACGACGCAACCCATGGCTGTCGACAAGGATCCTTCTGTCAGGTTGGGTCGACTACCTCCTATGATTAACTAGACCAGGGATCACGATGGCCCAGGACGACATAACCATGAGATCTTGATCGGGTCCATTATCACTACCCCACCATCCGCTTTAAGTGCAAGATGGTGAAATTTCAAATTTTAAATATTCTATCTCACAACCCCTGAGCCCATGCTGCTACTATATGCCAAATTACATGTATTTTCTACGTATTTGATTGACGACTAGCCTTAATCAAAAGTTCTCTCTTGTTACCGAGAGGGGTAATTAACTATAGGGGTTTGCGCCTATAGGAAACTAGAACTTAGATCATAAAGTCCTCGTAAAATGAAGGCGAAATCTCTGGGTAGTGTCTTATCTACAAACCCATATGCCTTCCTAAAATTTACCCCGGAAATTAATATGTTAAAACTCCCCCGAAAAAACAACGGGGGAGGCCGGGGCCGAATTTTTGGAGCCCACACAATTACAGTCAAAGAAGAGTACACTTCTTTTTTGAAACAACAGTTTATTGCAATTTTGTTTAAGATTTTCATCGGCGAACTGATATCCATGATTAGCATCTCTTATGCTTCTATGGAGAATTACAGTCAAACAGGAGTACACTTATTTAGTCATTATCATCATTTCTTGCTTTCTTAAAAAACATGGATGGATAAAATGTTATTTTCTTTGTGGCACAAGTTGTGGGTTTTTATGTTTAGAGAAGTTGTCATTACAAGTCCCAATCAAATACTTCTCAGTAAATTTTATTCTGCTGCTTATTATTGGAACCCTTTTCAGAATAATTCCATATTCACCTGTCATCTTAAATTTACTTTCTATTTCTTTGACATTGATAACATACTTAAATGTGCTATAGCGCCTTAGTGCCTTATGCCTTGTGCAATTCAAGTTTAAAATGGTGAGTACCTTAGAGTGTCTTTGTGTTACTATTGCTTGGCTATAGGCCTATGTTGCACCGATACACCTATTTATGAAGGCGTGCTGTATCCGATACATCGATACATGGATACGCCTCCGATACTCCACCGATACGTGTCGGATACGCCAAAGCCGTATCCAATTAAAATACTATTTAATTTCAAAAGGACACGCATATCCGATATGCGTGTCTGTTGAAAAACAAAAATAAATTCGAAAAAAAAAGATGTGCGTATTTACTTCCGCGGTTGCGAGCAAGATTCTCTCATTTCCGAGATGGATTGAGTCTCTTGATGATATGAAAATATTAAAAATTATTAATTTTTCACTTGATGAGCCTGAATTTGAATCTATGATATTTATTGAAGATGATATGGAAGTTCAAAGACAAACCAATGAAGAAGATAATTATATCATTCCCTCTATTGAATAGTTGAAACTTCATGTGCTAGATAATTTATGTTTATGCTTGTGTTGTTGTACTAGACATTTAATGCTTACTTATATTTTGATATTATAAGCTACAAGGCTACAAATGATGTTGTTGTCATTTTCTTTTGTAATTTCAAATATTATGTTTTGATTGCTTTCTTAATTTTTATGCATGATTTATAAATTATAATGCCGTGTTCGCACCGTACCCGTATCTTGTATTTTTAAGAATTGACGTGTCCCGTATCCGTATCGTGTCGTATCCGTGTCGCCGTATCCGTATCGGTGCAACATAGCCTATAGGCTCCCTACAAGAGCGACTAATTAATTTTTAACAATTTCACCAAAGCCATTAACCTTATTGTTGAATGGCTATAAGCTATATAGCATTTTACTTTGATTACCATCAACCTAATTTATTTATCTTTGTTTTTTTTTAACGTTCTATATGCTTATTATTGCTTGGCCTGACATAGTTGGTATGAGGATGAGCTACTCTTCCATGAATTAATCTTGTTATTTTCATGTTATGCGTGCTGCATTTTGTTTTGAACATGTTGTAGATTTTTATGTTTTGCACTATAAGAGGATATCTTGTTATTGTTTAATTACAATATTTCCTTCCGAAAATAGGTGCCTTACTTTTGAAAAGGCTAGTGCCTTGCATTTCTCCATTCAACTGAGGCAATTTTAATTCTTAGCAGCGTTGTAGCACTTTTCGCTTTGATAAGTATGACGCATAGTTCTTTTTTCTCTAATGCACTTAATTGGAAGGTCTTTTTCAGAAGATTTTTTATACCTAGAATGCTGTAAGTATCCTTTTTTATTAGTAAAACTCATGGTTCTTACATAATCTAAATACAAAGTTCAATGCTATATTTCATATATCTGTGTTGATGCGTTTTAACGTAGCAGATTTCCTTGATTGCTGAAACTTCTTCATGCTCCTACACTACCTTGTTATGAGTTTTTTTTTTTCATTGCAGCCTCCAATTGCCAATGCCTTGGGCGGTGTACCAAATTTTTGCAGCCCAATGGCAACTACCATGGAGCGAGGTGACAGAGTTCCTACTGCTGCCTCAGCAAGCAGTCTGGTAACTTTTTTCCTTGCAGTGTTTTCAGAAAAATGTATCCAAACCTGGAAGATCTATAAAATCATATGAGATATGCAGGCTATCACTGATGGAAGGATGGCTGATGTGAAGCCTAGGATTGCTGATGATTCTGAAAAGATCAGAAGCTGGAAATTGGCTGATATTGTCGATCCTGCTCATCTTAAAGTCTTACCCCTGCCAGATTCTTCAACGAATAAAAACAAGGTCTTTGCCTTTTGAACTAAAGAAAAATTAATTTTACCTCTTCTAGTTGTTTGGTTAATATTTATATTATAAGTATGGTGTGGACAGAACAATATCTTAGTATGGTTTTTACTAGTGATTCTATTAATTAATCCCATTTGACTTTCTTATTTATTAAAGGTTTAGTAACATCCATATCCCTGAATTTTATTCAGATTACACAGAACACTTTTAAGTATTATGAATAGTAAATTCTTCTAAATATTTCGGACTTAACAAATACTGTGTTGTGACCATGTCATGACTTGACTGGCATAACCAGTCGTCAATGCATCTCAAAACTGAGTTGGATTTATCTCAAGTGACATTCTGATGCATCATTTGATGCATTTCATAGTCATTGTGGTTCATTAGAATTTATAGTAGCTCAAAGAGGGTCCCTTGACAGCTTGCACAAGTGACTGCGTGAATGATGCTAGTGGCAGTGGTGAATTTGGGAGTTGGATGAAGGTGCCGAACGAGAGATGCAGAATAGAACATGAATTCTTCTACTACCTTAGCAGCTTGGGATAGTGTGTGAGGCTGAGGTGGAGAGGGCACTATTTAAGGAGCTTATTGCTTGTGTCTGGTTCCATAGCTCATCCCTTAAACTCAAGGATTAGATCTATGACTTCTGGACCTTCAATTCTAATAGTTAGTTGGTAGAATTCTCATGTATGGCAAGGGACTAGTGACTGAATAAAAAATTTATGATTAAAACCAACTTTCTTCTCAAATAACTTCTGGTTTTTCCGGACAACCGTACTTTGCACTTCCTATTTCCTATTCTTGACCATAAGCACCACCAGCATGGCCATGTTGCATCCAATAAATAGAACTTCCATGGCTCTTGCAACTATCTAGACTATGGGTGGAATTTATTGTCACCTGGATGTGGAGAAACTGGTTGTCAATGAACTTTTGAGAGCTTAATGTCATTGATGAATTTCAAGGTCGATTGAAGAATTGCATTTGCATCCATGGTATGAGCTGGCAAGCTGCAATATTTATGCACTATTGTTGGCCCCGAGGAGGATGGTGCCAACTAGCATGCTTGTGGCTTGGAAGAGAGATTAGATGAAGTTGGAGCCGTTAATGAGTTTGTTTACTGTGGAGAAGGGAGAGGAGGATTTTCGTCTTGCCTTCCTGATGCATTTTCTATTGTTTATTCACATGCATTTAGAGGCATGGCAGCTTTTATAAATTAGAAAGATGACTCTGCCACACTAGCAACTAGTGATAATGATGGAGTTCATTTATCAGAGATATCCAAGGATTTTTCAAACGGTTCAAAAATATAGTGGCATTTATACAAGTCTTAAACATTATGGGTTGTATTGTTATGCTATATACAATTTGGCTATGGAGTGGTATGCTTGTAATTAGCACTTACTTAAACTGTCTGCTATCTACTGTTTATTAAAATTTATTTATTTTTTCCTATGTTGGTCGTGTATGCATAATGAATGTTATCATATACATTCAATAATGTTGCCAGCATGCAAAATGTTACAAAAAGCACAAAAAAGATTCCTACTTTGAATCGTGAAGCACAAATAAAGCATATACTTCAGTTCTCCACGACACACATCTATAAGATACCTTAAACATGTTACAATCAAATTATGAAGTTGTCATAACCTATCAAACTAAACTAATTGAAATCCAAAAAAAAAACTTATATAGTGTTTGAAAAATATAGAAACTGAAGCGGTGAGAGTGGAGGGATTGAGATTGTTAGAAAGTGAGTGAGGATAGAGAGAGATTTTAGGGAAGGAGAGGGCCATCGCTGTAGGAACAGTTCCACTGAACAACTCCTAAGATTTCAAATGAAAATAAGAATATATCTTGCAATAATCTCACTCCTCTCAACTCAAAGATACCTTAAATGGCAGCATGGTGAACAAGGAGACCTTTCTACCAGGTGCTGACATAACATTCTAGTCATTCTTGGACAGAGCAAAGCATAAATTTGATTCTTCAGGATTGCTGCAATTTATCTCATTTGTCATAGGTGATCAATTCGGCGGTTGCCACAACTGAGGCAATTTCATTAGATTCTACACGAGATGGAAATAACTGAGGCAATTTCATTAGATTCTACACGAGATGGAAATAGAACAAAAAAATGATATGAAGTCAAAGTTGAATCAAAATGGTGGGGATGAGAAGATAACTGGAAAAAAGGGTGTTTGATGGGCAACTGTACAATCCACTCGCTCTGCCGAGCAATGGCAACAACTGAGCTTGGTAGAGCTGAAATTGCTCCGGTATTTCCTGAGTCAAATTCATGTGGAGCAAGGTCTTTATCTATATTGCTCTGATGCTGAAATGCCACTTGTGCATTTAACAACATCACTCTTATACGATGTCATTATATCTTGCGGCTCTCTAAAACATATTTTCTGCATTTTTGTACTATTCCGTAATTCTAGTTGTCTTTTACCTGCATTAGAGCATGGTTTTCTTACCTTACTTTTGATTCTTGATGAACTTTTCCTGGTGAGCAACTGCAGCTTTTGTTTTACCTTCAATTTGGCACTATGGTCCTGCATTTGATTGTTGCTAAACTTTTTTCAAGTTCGCAACTGATGTTTTTCTGCTTTGTTTGTTTGCAGATTTTGAGCCTCCTGTATACTAATTCTGGATTAGCTGTACTCGCTCTTGCCTCCAGTGCAGTCCATAAGCTATGGAAATGGCAGCGTACTGAACGAAATCCATCTGGCAAGGTAAGTTGTTGACTCTGGTGTCTACTGTATATATTTTGCAAATCCTATGCGGCGTTTTATTTGCTTTCTTGCTTAATGATGGAATAATGTTCTGTCCTACATTGTTTTGTTAGTCGACTGCAACTGTGGTGCCTCAGTTGTGGCAACCTACGAATGGATCACCTATGACAAATGAAACAAATGACTGCAATCCTGAAGAATCAAGTGCTTGCTTTGCTCTGTCCAAAAATGACTCGTATGTTATGTCAGCATCTGGTGGAAGGGTCTCCTTGTTCAACATGATGTCATTTAAGGTATTGAGATAAGTCAGATTATTTCCAGTTTTATTCTTATTTTCATTTGCAATCATAAGAGTCATTCATTGGCCTGCTCTAGCACCCATGTCACTCGATGGTCGTAGAATCTCTTTTCTCTCTCTCTCCCCTAAAACTTCCCACCCATGGCCCTCTACTACCATGCTCTCCTCTCTGACTTGCTCACCTACTATCTATCTCACACTCCCAATCCAATGACCCCCACCCATTCTGTTTCTAAATTTTCCAAACCCTGACTCAGTTCTTTGTAGGTTATTAATCAATTTAGTTTGACAGGTTATGACAACATTCATGGCTCCTCCTCCTGCAGCCACTTTTCTAGCATTCCATCCTCAGGACAATAATATTATTGCAGTAGGAATGGAAGATTCTTCCATTCAAATATACAATGTCCGGGTAGATGAGGTAGTTGTCTTATTTGTGGATCAAATTTCATTGTTTTATTTAAGCTCTCCTTCACTTTTTACCGTTTTCATTTCTGATGGTACACATGAACCCACTTGTAAAATTAATTTGCATGTGAAAACTCGTACAAAACAAGCTTTGTTTGCTTCTTTGTACAAGTTTTTTTTTTTTTTTCACCCTTTTCTATTCCGTTAAAGGTATGGCATTGTTTGTTGCAGTTACTGACAGTAGGCTTACTCTAAGTTAATTTTTCTAGCTTTTACAAGAATTTTCAATTCCAGGATTACCTGTACAAGCTACACTTTCAATATTCATGCAAATTGTTGTACGAAGGGGTACCGATGCAAATATGCGACGCTGAATGTACACTCTTCCCTATTATGTCTGGCAGTTTTATATGTATATAAGCTTTTTTTTTTATGACTCGTCCTATTTGGCATGTCTTTGGATATTCTATTGTTCTGAGAAAGACCTTTCAAAGCTAATTTATACATTTTAGACGATGGATGTGCACGTGCAATTGGAATATAGGACATGAATTTAGCCTATTCGCATTAGTGATAGACTAATTATAATGATGACAATTTTGGATTATATGGAATCTCAAACTTTTTTGGTAAGAAGTTTGACAGAGAAATGTATTCCTTCTAGTTAGTGCTTCATCAAGCAATATTTAATGATTTGACATCCCAATTTGTGATTGAGTAAGCATGATCTGAAAAATAGATCATAATTTTTATCTAGGCTCTGCATTTTTATGACAGTAGATCTCTTAAAGTGCTGGCATTTCCGTTAGTCTTGACTGAGATCTACTTTCGCTGCTTGTAGGTGAAAATCAAGCTCAAGGGTCACCAGAAGAAAATAACCGGCCTTGCATTTTCGCAGTTACTAAATGTTCTCGTCTCCACTGGAGCTGATGCACAGGTGTGCAAGACATAATGGTTCTTTTTATGGAATAGGAAAAAAAAAATAGAAACGAGTTGAAATCTGAATTTTTATCTTAAATAATTTTGTAGTGGCAATTCAAGTCATTTTTGTAATAGCAATTTATTGACTTGATGGATATCATTCTAATTGTACTAGAAAACTAGTAGATCGTCTAGATTTCACGTACCATGTTTGAAGGATATATAACGGCATGAATTCTCCTTGAATCATCATCCATTTTTGGAGCTGCAGCGTCTCTGCATGTTTTAGCAGTTGAAATTTGCCTGATTCTGTCTTCCCAATATTTTTCATATATATTTTTTCCATTTTATTGTTAAAAAATTGTAGATATGCATATGGAGCATTGATGGATGGGAAAAGAAGAAAGCCAGATTCATTCAAACACCTGCTGGTCGTGCAGGACCATTAGTTGGGGATACAAGAGTTCAGTTCCACAATGATCAACAGCATCTCTTGGTTGTCCATGAAACCCAACTGTCCATCTACGACAGCAAGCTTGAGTGCCTCCGATCTGTTAGTTTCTTGACCACTCTTCATTTTATAAGTGTTAAAAATTAATTACAGTTCATTGCTAATGCTCATTGATTGCTCTTTCATATTGCTCATAAAACCTTACAAATATTCTTGCATTTTTTATTGATGTATGTGGCTTTTTTCTCTGATAATCAGATAAGAATCCAATTATTTGTGCTTCGTTTCAGTTTTCTAATACAAAAATTTTAATTTTTATATTAAAAAATTGCTTTAAAAAACAGTAAGATAGCTGTCCCTATCGAAACCTTGATTTACATGTTTAAGAAATCTGGCTTTAACTTCTTCCTCTGATGCAGTGGTCTCATAGGGATAATCTCCCTGCACCGATTTCTAGCGCTGTGTACTCTTGTGATGGTCAGTCAATATATGCCGGATTCTGTGATGGGGCGGTTGGAGTTTTTGATTCAGATAGTCTGAGGCTCCGTTGCCGGATAGCACCTTCTTCATATACTAACTCGTCATCTCCAAGGTATTTTGCTTCCATCCCATCTGTAAAATGCTTGCGTACTTCACCTACAAATAGCGACATAACTTTTGGACTTGAGAATGAGCAAGTATGTTGACAGGTAAAGGATAGAAAAACTTTTCTTTTCTTTTTTTTTCTTCCGATAAGTAAGCAAAATGACACTATTAATAGAGGATACGTAGTTGAATAAAGGAGCAATTATTACGTCAGGTCACATGACGCGTTCAGAGATCAATAATCACGCGTCACATCACCTGAAACTTAGTATTGAGCACTCGGTATTGCTCGGTATACGTCTGGATTTCCGGTTTTTTGTCCGGACGTAATAATTACTCCCGATAAAGGACCAGGGGGGCGGGGGGAGGAGGAGCCAAGAGAGAGGGGAAAGGAAAGCACGAATATTATATATGGAGTAAATACACAATATTCTTCCTACATCTTATGGAATCAAACAATTGGAAAAACAGAGAAGTAATAAAACAAATTTAGCCAAGTGATGAGGATTCTTCACGTGGACAGCAAGGTAGTGAAATTTTATCTGCCAACTTCGTTTCGATACCACAGAAACTATTAGGTTCGGAGTCCGGACGTAGATATATGTCCATACTCCAAGAAAATGTTAACACCTGGAATCCGCAGAACTTCAAGCCAAGCGCATCAAAAAGTACATTCAAAGCGTAGTAAAGAAACACAACAGAACAAAAACAGCAAAGCGCAACTAAAGCACAAGCAAAACACTCAACAAAAAATGCAACCAAAACACACTACACGTGTCACATTTTAAGTGGATGTCCGGACGTATCTCTACGTCCGGACTCCGCACATAATAATTTCTCCGACCATCTCTTTGCTTTGTACGCAGTGCCGGATCAGTTTATCCCACCGTAGTTGCTGCTCACCCATCAGAGACAAACCAGATAGCATTGGGCATGAGCGATGGAACAGTATATGTGGTGGAGCCTCCAGACGCTCAGGAAAACAGTCCGCTTCCAGCCATGTCATCCAACCCTTCTTTGAGCAACCAAGCTTCTGATGCCCCCTCCAGGTGAAGATATTCCATCAGTACAACTAATTTTATAGGTCCATAGTTGCTCGGGGGATCGCCATTATTTTTCCCCCTTTTATTCCTTAATCAGACTAGGATAAGAGAAGGAAGCTGATAGCTATTTATAGTTTGTATATTATCTCTACTGAACTTTGGGAAAAAGGCGCGAATGAAGAAAACGATGGTTTATGGGGCAAAATGGCGTTCCATTGGAGATGAATCACTGCATTTTTTGGTTTCACTGCATTTTGGAGTGAAAAATGAGATTTTTGGTTGGAGATGCCCTTACATATATGTTGAAATAATGGAGTGCTTCTGCAAGTAAAGTATATAAATTTTTCTATGCATAAACGCAAAATTTCTTATCAATAACTTACAGTAGTTGAACTATGCTCCATGATTATTATAAATAAAATTCCTTTTATTCATTTGCTACATGGTGAATTTACCTGAATAGTAATTATTAATATTCAGCAAATTGAATGAATTATTCACACAAACATGAGATTAGGGGTTCGTTTGTGACAACGTTCTTACTATTTGTTAAAAAGTTAATTTTTAGTATAAAAAAATTTATTTTAAGAAATTATTGTACTAAAAAATTCTTTAGAAAATTGTCTTGAATGAAGTCTAGACTTTTTTTCTTTTTTTCGGCAAGTAAAAATTAATTTTTGAAGATATGAATTTTAATTTCAGCAAATATTTAACTAAATTTAAGCATTCATACAAAAAAAAATACCAAATGAAAATTTTGATATCCTTAAGTCTGATTAACTTTCAACAAACCCAAGCAATGATCTCATAAACTTGGATCTTATTTTCAACTTACTTTTCTTTATTGTTCATTATGGGTAATTTGAAATAATTCAAAATTGCCTTAGGAGAGAAAGAGAAATAGGAAATAATATATTTTAAATTTAAATCTCATGCTGCGTTCAATTGAAGGAATAAATTGGAGCATTTAAAATAAGATGTAAATCATGTAGAAGAGAGGAGAAATTCATCCAACCCTTTTAGGACAAAAAAAAATCATATATAATAACTTAAATATAAAATGCATACATAAACATACATAATGATTAAATTATTGGATAATGACCCATGCAATATAAAGTTCAAATTAAAAAAAGTTTCTAAAAAAAATCTGAAATATGATATTTAGAAAAATGCAAATAATGAAACATACAATTCTCATGAAAACACATATAAAAACATGAATTCAAATCATAATAATATTTATTTATTTATAATAAAATTGAAATCAAACTCCAAATGAATTTTAAAAATAATGAATTTCAATTATTTTAAGAATGGTTAATTATTTGTGAGCTTATTGTCAAAGCATGAAAGAAATATTCTATGGATTTTCTTTTTAATACAACATACCTTAACTAATTATTGAGATATATATCTAGAGCTATGTTGCACTTGATGTGATATATTTGAAGTAATTCCATAGATATTTTTCCCATTAGGTAGGTAGGTATGTTGTATAAGCTTTGATTTTGTTGAATTGAATTTACTATTATTCTAGTTTACTTGAAACACTTAATATATCAGAATATTTAATCATATATTTGTTATCATAAAATATAAATAACGAACTCTGAGGCTTATGGGCTAACTGGTAACATAAATTTTCCCTAATTCCCCATATTATGAAGTGTTAGTAAAAATTTTAGATCATTTGGACATTAAAATTATTCAAAATAAAAAAACACTAATAATTTCATTAAAAATCGTGTTTAATTCCTATTAAATAGGAGTTAATTGAGCTAACCTATGGTTTGATTCAATCAGATTCATTGCGCATATTTACAAATTGATGAATGAACCTAATTTTGTCTTCCTCACTCGCATGGGCTTGAGAGAATAGAAGTAGGCTAGGTTAGGGTTAGTTGACTTGAGCTATACCATTGCAATTTTCTACTTACATGGAGCTCCCCATGGAGAGCCTTTGTACAAGGAGCAAGGGGAGGCTCAAGGGTTCTCTTCCAAGCACTCGGTCACTTAATAATGGCCTCAATCATCCCATGTACCTTGAAATATCAAATGGAGAACTTTGATTGACAAGGAGTACTTATGTTAATCCTCTTTAAACTATGATTTTAACCATGTTTAAATGAGGTTTAATGTAATTCATTTAAAGCATATTTGTTCATCAAATGTAAGCTCACGTTCTTAGGCTTCGGTGTTTTAGATAGCATATAATTTGATTAACCTTATGAAGTCCTAATAGGGAAATTTGATCCATTTAGGTAGGTCAAATGGATTGTTGCTTTTTAAATTTGTGTTCTTAACATCCTTAACTAGATTCAAGCTCAAATATTTGGCCCAATTTGGCAAAAGGGTTTGGTTTTTTGGTAAAGGAGTGACCCTACGTAGGTTCCAATTGAGTGTGAGGCCATTTTGATGAATTGAACCCCTAGGTAGGTTAAACTTGGCGGAAGTCAACTAGAATTTCTTCCCTAACATCATGAGCTAGCATTCTCAAGGATTTATATTATTTTGGTACGTAAGTTTTGTTGGATCCTTTTGGGAAGTTATGTTTTCTTCATGACCAATTTGACTCCTTTTGGCCTAATATGGTCTAAACATGGGTAAAATCATGTTGATCAAATTTGAGTTATATTCAAAAGCATCCCAATAACTTTCTTGTCATTTAAATTTGGTTGATTTGAAATTCAAGGATAAATTTGACTTATTTGAGCCCATATGGGTCAAATCGATTCAAATTAGGATTAATAGTTTCATCAATGCGTTTAATGAATTTTTGAGACTTCTAATAGCCTAGGAATCTTCTATTATGAGTATAAAATTGATTAGATAGGAATTTTGGAATTATGAGGTCATTTGAGTTAAAATGTACTAAATGGGTTTGCATTGGCTTCATTATAGTCAAATTGGCTTGAACCAAAATCCCTTCAAAGTGATTGATATTTAAAAAAATTCAATTATATCTGAAACATTATAAGGCATCATTAGGAAGGTTGAATTTTGTTTAATTAATCCAATTGAACTAAATTTAGTTCATATTTCACACATAGGACTCTTCTAATTAGGTAGATCATTTTATGTTTAATGTCCATATGCTTCAATGAATTATCCTAATCATAGTGACTGGATATGAGCTAACTGAATTTTTAAGTCTCTGAATTTATATGTTTATACTTATCAAGTCTTCCTTGGGATAAGCTTACTCAGATAAAGATAAACTCTTGCACTAATAGGTTATAAGTAGTTTTGACATTATTAATTCTAATTGTAGTTTATACATAGGAGGCAATTCTTTTAATACATATGAGTATGATTTCTACAAATATTTTAGTTTAATGGTCATGTTATTTAAATGCAAATGATTTGGTACAACTAGATGAGTTGTTAATGAATATCATGATATTAATGTAGTGAAGTACACCTCAATAGAAATCAAATGAGTTTTAATACTTAACAAATTTAGTATGTAACTTATTAACATAAATGAAGAGAATGTTGGTAGGTTATTTGTAAGATAGTTGATAAGAGTAGTTCTTAGACAATCAACATTGATAATGAGAAATTTGAAAATGATAGAGGGATTTATCATGAACTTGATGAAGATCATCACCCTTATTTTTGTATTTCAATGATCTTGATAATGGAAATCCTATTTGGGTAATGAAACACAAACAAAATTTCAAGTATCATCACCAAGCAGTAGAAGAATGTTACATAAAATGTCTGGTAGAGATTATGATAACAAAGAACATATAAAAGAGATAAAATCTATAAGTACTTCTATTGTAAAAGGATTTTTTTATTTATGCTCAAGAATATTAGTGCTTTTTATGTCTCATGAAATACTTAATTTTTTGTATAAATTTTTAACAATTATATAATAATGTTGAATTGTTAAATAACAATGTTATTTATTTTTTATACTTTGTACCAATGACCTATCTTATTGTATAAATAATTAATATTATCCATCAAGGGCATGCTCCTAAATATTAAGGTAGATTGGCTCATGAAACACAAGTTGATCATCACGTGGAGACATCTGATGGTTTAGTAGTACGACAATGCACCTATTGGACTAGACATCATTTATTACACTAGCCCAAAAATAACGTTATATTGGCACGAAGCATAGAAGTTGACTAAAAAGGTAGTTTACATTTATGTGAATGGTATTAATAATTTGAATTATTTTAGGATTAGTAATTTGAAGGCCACCCATTGAGCACCGAGGTTTTGAAAAGAAGATAAACATAGTTGTCGATGCCTTAGATGGACATTCCAAGCATTGTGGGGAGAGAGCAGTAGAAGTAATTTTTGGTAATAACACTATCTTAATTGTTTAAATATATATAAAAAAAAGTTTAATAGTTTTTTTTTTCATTTATAGTTTTAGTGCTGAGATAGTTACACCTGGAAGTATCAGGGCAATCATATTATGCGTAGTTAGGAGGAGACAATACAATGCCACATTGCTCATATCCTAAGCTAGGCATGCAAAGTTGCAAGAATGAAGACTAACTTTAAAGATAACTCTATTTTAGTAAATATACATCCAAAAAGGATAGCTAAATCTACATGGTTAAAGAAGATTAAGAAGTGGATCATATAGACCTGGAAGGGTCATTCATAAGAATTAGTTCAAACTTTCTTCTCAATAAGGAGGGTGGTTTGACAAAATACAATGATGGTTCTATGCATTTTATCAACCAGTGTGATCATGTATAAGTTATTCTAACTATAAGTTATAAGATTAATAAATTTTATTCATAATTGCAATATGCAAACTATTTTCTTTCCAAAACATTGACTATGTTATAGAGGAAGAAATCTACACAAGAAGAGATGTTTAGTTATATGCATAATAAAAAGGGCACGGATGACTTTATATATGCACCTTCACATCATGTGATGGTACTTACGCCTATATATTATAAATCTATAATATTTAAAATGTGTAAAATAAAGTATATCTATATATAATACTATAGTTAACATGGTATAAGATGTTTACACAACTATTCTCACTAAGAGATATGGAGAGTCATCGAGTTTTTTTGGGTGATGTTGACATAGAAATATAGATTAAAGTCATACGTGACTATAGAAAATTGGATTGGATGGATAAACACTCGATTCTACTCTCTTTGATATCAACATGATTACTCGTGCTTGTTAAGTGAAAATTATATAGTATTTTCTTGTCTTAAATTTTAGTAAAAATATTATTTTTAGTTGATGTTGTTTACAAAAGACTCAGAAAATAGAGAAAATATCACAAGTATTGGATCAACGCCACAACACTGGAACTATCAACACCGCAATGTTATTAATGCCTCGATGCCATACCAAGACATTGTAACACTGGAGCCCGAGAAAAATTTCATTTAATTCGATCAGTGCCTTGAGGGAACAAAGGTCAGCACTACAGTGCTTCCAAATGCCATAGCATCAGAAATCAACACCACAATATTAGAGTCTTAAGGATTTGAGCACCAGAGCATTGAACTACACAACACCTCAACGTCATATTACACAATCAATCAGTGCAGTGTTCAAATTTTGGAGTGCCACATATGAGTAGTTGACAAAATGTGAAGCCATACCGAATCAACCAAACGACGTGTTGGTTCAGCTAATATCCGTGATGGAGCTTTCCAGCACTACAATAGAGCATACTTAGTAGTGCGAAGATGCTGGTTCATATTGTAACGTCGTGGTGCTATCATGTCGAACACCGCATGCTTGAAATTGCTTATGTACTTAATATTAATAATTTTTTAGACTTTTGTAAGGGGATTATGTCATTTCATTTAGTCCTAAGTGCTTATCTGTAGTGTCACCTTATAGTCAAGTCTAAGGGAGAAAAAAGAGAGAAAGATATAATAATTACAGTGGTTTGCCTACCTTATTGTGAGAAAGCAAGCAATTAAAAAAAAGGAGGGTGGAGAGTGAAGTTATAATATCACTGTGATGACAAAGTACCAACATTCTTTCTCACCCTCTTGGTGGCGGTAGAGTATCACGACATAATGTTGAAGATCTCTCTCAAAAGCCTGCAAAGGAGATGGGCAAAAATTTAGAAGAAGAAACAAAGATCCTCCCTTTGGGCAACCTTATGAATCCCTCACAACTCCCCCCTCACTTGATCTCTCACACTTCACTCTCATAATCTCTCTCAAACACGCACACACAACGGCCAATCTTAAGAGAAAATCATAGTAAAAGTATAGAGTGTCAGTTTTTAGGACTTATATATGAAACACTAGAAAAATTGTTTAGAAAAAAGAAAATTACAAGTCAACTGACGTAGGATCGTACTGTAACATCAAAATCTGCTCCAGGATCGTCCGGGCCGATCTGGATCGTCCCGGGACGATCAGTGCAATTTTTGTTCCAGATTCTGTACAGAAGTTCCAGGAATGATTTCCTATAGGGATTGTCCGGGCCGATCTGGGATCGTCCCGGGCGGTCTGGTCGGGTCGTGACACGTACAGTATGATCAAGGATCATCTGTATGAACAGTTCAAAAATCCATGTACGACCCTATATGAATTTTATTTCATACTCTATCAGTCATCTGTATGAACTGACATCATATTATACAAACAGTTTAAAACTGAACCTATTGTCAGGTACAATTCTGCACGAATCTAATTTCATACTCTGCTGGTCATATGTACGAATTGACATCATATGGTATGAACAGTTAAGACAAATCATGCTTCATTTGGTACAAATGTGGATGACCCCATTTCGTACTATATCACTAGTCTGTACGAACTGACTCAGTATAGTATTAACAATAAAAAACAAATTAATTCATTTGGGATGAGCTGGTACGCACCTAATTTTTGTACTATGTAGGTCGTCTATACGAACTTAAATCTTATAGTACGAATAACACAAAAAAATGAATTCATTTGGGATGAACCGATATGCACCTATTTTGTACTACTCTATGAGTCATCTGTACGAACTAACATCGTATAGTACGAACAAAGCAAAAATATAAGACATGATTTGACTAACTTCTTTTCGGAGGAAAAATATAACAAATAGTTCAGTATAATTGTAAATCGTATAGTATGATTAGTTTTAAAATTTTAAGTTTTGACTCTCTCTCCCCCCAATGTGTGTGTGCACGATTATCCAATTACAATCACAATCTTTCAGACTAATGACAGACTCATGAAAAATAAAAAATTTACACACTTCATTACATGAATCCCTAATATATTCTATCTTAAAGTTTTCAGCAGTTTGGAGTATAATTTTCCTGAAATATCAGTACACACAAACATCAAACAGAAAATATCCAGTACATGCTCATGACAAATGATAAAATTAATAAGAATAATAATATTTTTCTATCATAAAAAACATATTTTCAATATGAATTCCTAAGTTACAATAATCTCTCCATTTTTTTATGATGACAAAAAATTATTATTGTTTGAATTATAAATAAAATTCTTTTCTTCTAAACTCCCCACCAATGAAGTTAAAAATAAACACATAAGGATCATAAAAATTTCATCCCAAATTTTTAAATTTTGGTTTTATAAACAAACAAAAATAATAAAGTACATGAAACACAAGAAAACTAAACTCCATAAACCATAAACAACCTCCCCCTACATCAATTCTAAACAAACCAAAACACAAAACTAAAATTCTTTAAACAGAACAGAACACAAATAATAACTAAAACCAAAAAACAAATAATAATCTCCCCCTATTTTATCATCAGAAAAAAATTAATCCTCTAAGAAAGATTAAGTTGCTGCAAACAAATCTAATAGATAATAAAGAAGAGAATTTTAAACTATTTGCACAAACAACATTAAAGTCCTAATTAGAAAAAGAAATACTCAAATTTTAAATAAAAAAATTTAGATAAAAAAATTGAACATGTTCAATGTTCGCTCTAAAAAGCAAAAATATCAAATAGAATAATCATTGCAAAATTAATTAAATAGAGATCATATAGTTTCAAATTCAATAGTTGAAATTATCATTTAATGCAAATATTTTTCTAAGAATTAAAGTATAGGAAAGAACTAAATGTATTTAGGACTCATTTTATGCCTATTTAACAATAAGAAATATTTGGGTGGCGAACATTGCACATCTTTTTATTTTGGACTTATTTTGTGCCTCTTTTAAATTTGGCGATATTGCGCATCTTTTCATGTTAGACTCATTTTTTACCAACTTTCAAATTTGACGATATTGCACATCTTTTCATGTTGGGCTCATTTTGTGTCTCTTTTGATATTTTGTTCTTTTCACAACTTAATTCAATAAAACTTAGCTTGTGTGATTATCTTACAAATAAAAGAAAAATTTTTCTTGTATCAAGAAGAATAACCCACAAAATAAAATCCTATTGTCATGTATAGAATCAACACATTGAATAAAAAAATAAAAGAAACATAAGCTACTAATTTTGTAACAATTATAATTATAAGATACTGATATATTAGAACACTGAAATGATATTATTATCTAAATTTAATTTGTAAATTGATTTAAAGTTTATGAAAAGAAAAACAATTTTGTTAGGAAACTAAGTTGTAGTGTAAAATATTTTAAAATTTTCTTTTAGATCAACATTAGTAATTTGCACAATAGAAACTTAAAAACAGTTTAAGAGGATTAAAAAACAGCACAAGACAAACATTTCATTAAACATATCGTACAACCAATTTATATAAACAAAATATCACAAAGCCATCACATGATAACAAAAAGAAACAAAACATACATCAAGTACAACATAAAAAGAGAACTAGTATGACGGAGGATCTTGATTAGGAGGTGGCTGAGGAGAAGTGAACATAGAAAAGTAGTTGTTAATTGTTCAAAGAGTCAAACTGTCCTCTCACTCAGCCCATATCTTTATTATATATTGCATCCTGCTGGTCTAATCGAGTCTAAATATGATCAAATTGTTGATCAAAATAAGATTCAAGTCTATCAAATCACTGGACCATTTCTGGATAGAAATGATGATCTGGTCAGGAGCTGGTGGAGGTGCATGTCCTCCTTCTATATTGACGATATACTTTTTGGATCTTCTGATAAAAATTTATGAATTGATTTTTCTAAAATAATGAGTAAAAAATTTGAGATGAGTATGATGGGAGAATTATCCTATTTTTTGGAGTTTATCATAACGCAAATGGATGATGAAATCTTTCTTAATCAATCCAAATACACTAAGAACATCTTGAAAAAATATGAAATGGATAAAGCCAAGCCAATAAACACTCTCATGAGCTCCAGTATCTAGTTAGATAAGGATTTAAATGGAAACTCTGTTGATCAAAAGATGTATAGAGAAATAATTGGATCATTGCTTTACTTGACTGCTAGTTGACTTGATATAATATTTAGTATTTGTCTTTGTGCTATATTTCAAGCTAATCCTAAAAAATCCCACCTAACTGCAGTTAAAAGAGTCCTTAGATATCTCTTAAGGACCCAAAGCTTAGAAATCTGGTATCCTATACACAACACTGCTTTTGAAATTATTAGATATTTTGATTTTGATTTTGCAGGGGTGTAGGGTGGATAAAAAGAGCACATCTAGAACTTACCAATTCATATGATAGTCCTTAGTCTCCTTGCCCAATAGAAAACAAAACTTTGTTGCACTTTCCACTACTGAAGTTGAGTATATTGCCTTAGAAAGTTGTGTGACCCAAGTCCTTTAGTTGAAGTAACAAATTTTATATTTTGGATTATTTGTAGGCATAATTTCAATTATATATGATAACACTAGTGCAATCTACATCTCAAAAAATCCTATCCAATATTCAAGGACTAAATACATTGACATAAGACATCACTTTATTAGGAACCATTTTACCAAATGAAATATTAAGCTACACCATGTAGCAACTAAAAATCAACTGACTGACATCTTTATTAAATCACTAGCCTCTAACACATTCAACATCTTAAGGACCAAATTGGGTATGATTAACATAAATGCATGAACCTGTTGATTTCTGAACTCTGATTTTTTTTGTTTTTTTTTTATTTTTATTTTATTTATTTGCTACTGTCTTTCTGTGTTTTTATTATTTATGTTATTATTTCTTTCAGTTTTCTTTTGTACACTATTGAAATGATATATTTTTTCTTATTTTTATTTTTGAAAATTTATAATTAATGATTGACATCCCTAAACCAGTTAAAGGGAGAAACACTGTTGATTATTTCCCTTCCTCTAACTCCTTTTAGCAGTGTAATTTTCTTTTCTAAACAAAAGTCTATCTTAAATTAATAATTGAATTTTACAATTGAGATCTTTTCCTTCTTCTTACAGTAATTTATCTTATATGAATAATGTTCAAAGTCATTAAATCACTTTCAGGCTTTCTTAATATTGTTGTTACATTTATTATACAAATTTTATTCTACTTTGTGGTTTACTCCTCCTTATAATAGAGAGTGAGTTCACTAAAGAAAATTCAGGCATTATCGGTGATTTTTTTTTGTGGTTCCTATTAGATTTCCGGCGGTTTCATTAAATACTTGTGATTTTCAAACAGTTAGTAAATCACCGGTATAAACAACATAGGAAACAATTTTTGGTAGTCTATTTATGGTGGTTATTCTTACCGGTAGCATTCTGGCAGCATGCATGGCTGGTAATTTTTGGCGGCCATAACGCTAGTGACCGCCGATTAATCACCCGTAGCTTACCAGCCATCAAAATTGCTCGTGTTATTGGCGGCTAAACCATCGGGTCACCACCGTTTGACCGACGGTGACCACTGATTAATCACCGGTGGCTTATTAACCATAAAAAAAATATCGGTTTTATCGATGGCTAAACTGCCGAGCACTGCCGATGATTGCCGATAAACTGCCGGTAAAATACCGGCCTTATTAAACTGCGGGTATATTTCTGACGTGCTTAGCTGCCGGAGTTGGGGTGAGATCATCGGTCTGAGAGAGGTTGTCAGCGACCAAATTCCTGTGCAGTCACATGGAGGCACGTTCGCGAGCAGCCGGAGGGTGGGGGCCAGCGAGCATCTGTAGCGAAAGAGAAACATGAAGAAATGAAGAGGAAGGCTCAGGATGGCCAAAATTAAGGCCATTTTTGGCAGTTTTCCAGCAGTTTGAATCGCTGGAAAAAAATACTTAAAATCGGTAGTCATAGCCGCTAGTAATGGCGCCAGTAAAACATAAAAGTGGTGCTCTTGCTGGGGGTTATTATACTGCCACTAATTCTGGCAATGGTTTATTAAAATCCACTGGTTAAACCACCAGTTAGTACCGCTGGTTAGACCGTCGGTTGAACCGTCGATAATACAGGCGGCTATGGAACTGTTGGTAATGCCTGAATTTTGTGTAGTGATTTTTGTTCTTTAATAAATGGAAGATATTCTTATAACTGAAAGTATTTAAAAGATTTGAAAGGGAGCTAGATTGTAAAAATGACAAGATACATAAAATGAGCCAAAAAAAACTGAAAAGTGTGTAATGATCGCAAAAAAATAAAATGAAATATACACAAAGTGTATCAAAAATTAAAAGATGCACAAAGTGCGCCAACCAATTGATAAGAGCCATAAAATGAGCCCACAAGAAAGCAAGCTTTCTTCTCTTTTAAACCTTTAAATCTTAGAAGAATTCATGTGTCACTTGATATTTTTAAAAACTTGATTTCAAAATTTATAATTGTGACTAAATATTTTATTATATTATTCAATAAGATATTTTTTTAAGAATGAAGTTTTGAACATATCACTTTTTCTTATCCGATTATTTTTTCTGAGTTAGATCTTTGTTTTTAAAAGATGATTTGCCCTGATTAACATGTTCGATTATTTTACCATTTTTTGAATTTTGATTTTTTTGATGTGATGTTTTTGTACTATTGTTAGTTTCTATTTTGTATTTCTGCTTTGTATTTCTTTTTTGTTTACTCCTTTTTGTGATGTCAAAAGGGGGAGTAGTGTTAGTGTTATTTTTATTTTGTTATATTATATCATTGTACTATTTAGTGTTTGTACTATTTTTATTGTATCACTAGCTTGTTTTAGTAAAATTTGCACTGCTCGGTTTATAATGTTCTCCTTTACTTTATGTTTCAGTCTTATTAATTTATTTGGGTTAGATTTCCTAATAAATGTTTGTCATCATCAAAAAGAGAGATTATTGCAAACCTGAATTTAAGGACTATAATTTTAATGGTAGCAAATATTTTTGACATTCATGGTTTCTTACTAATGTTACTACCGCACATCTGTTTTGGTTGCCCTGTCTACTAACATTTCAGGTCCACAAGGTCAATTGTAATTCAAGCTAGCTCAAGTTTGAGTAGATTAGGACTGAATCAGTCTGTAAGTGTAATTCCAGTGGTTTTTCCCTTTCTTAAATTAAAATGATGCTAAGTAACCTTGCACACACACATTCAGGGGGAGAAATTTTATAAGTTTAAGGGTTTTCTATTTTTAATCACATCGTACAGGATGATCCCACATCTTTTTGGATGATCGGTTAAAAATAGAAATCCTAATTAGAGCTCCTATGTTAAGACAACCAAATTAAGTAAATCATCCTATACGACATTTACATAATCTTGGATGATATGCTCAAATAAAAAAGAATCAGCCACCAAACTCTTTTAGGCATGATATTATTTTTAGAAATAGTATAGGATGATTCCATATCTTCCTGGATGATTCATTACAATCATGCCTAAATTAGTTAGGTGATTAAGGAAAGTAATTAAGGTTTGATTGATCGATCATATCATCTTAGACGATCGCAAGATTATCCTGGATGTTTAGTAAGAAAAACCTTAGTCTTCTCCTGAATCACCTAGACAATCAAAACGATTTGCTGGACGATCAGTTGAAATTCTTTACTGTCTAGATGAATCTCCTGGACGACCAGCATGATTTACTGGATGATATTCCATATTTTTGAACTAATCGTACACGACAATGCAAGCATCGTCCTGGCCGACATGTTATATTTTTTCATCGTCTAACATGTATCTGTTGGATGACCAGAACGATGTGTTGGATAATATGTATGATTTTGAACTAATCATATAGGATGATGTATGGATGATCAGAACAAATAGTGAGTTATAATCGTCCAGCCCACCCAGATCATCTTGTTTGAAAGGGCTGAAATACACTAATTGTACGGGACAATCTATCGATCATCCTAGATGATCTTTGATGGAAAGTTACAAATTAAGGCAAATTTTAAGCCCTTCTTTATAAGATCTCTTATTTTGTTGATAGAGAGATCTTTTGCTACTTTTCTGACCTAAGAGAGCTTAGAGAAGGAGAGGGAAAGCTTGGGAGAGAGAGAGATAATCTTGTGAGGGAGGATTTATGAGGTGTTCACAAAGGTTGTTCCAAGCAATGATTCGAGTCATCTTCTTCATTCATTGTCCTTGGCTCATTGGTGGCTCTAGGAAGGTCTTTTTCAGTAATCGATCAAGATTCTCTGCCTTCTTCATGAGGAAGCAAAAGGAGGATGAGTTCTCTCCCTCATCGGGGTCGGTGAAAATGAGTTTGTAAAGGCTTCTCCACATTGTTGTGGGAGCAAAAGAAGAGTCAATGTATTTTAGTGCAATACCCGAAGGAGAGGATCTATGGAGTGGACGTAGGTAAAGTTGATCGAACCACTATAAAATTTTGGTGTATTCTTTTCGTATTTTTCTTTCACTTTATTTTTTTGCATATTAATTTTTGTGGTTGATTGTGTTTGTTTTAAAATATAAAAAGGTTTCAAAAAATTTTTACTTTTAGTTTAAGAATTCTTAAAACGACCGACTTCCCCCCCCCCTCTTGACTTAGCCCTCAGGCTAAGTTTCTAAGGGCGGGCTTAACAACCCTAACAAACTTTCAGTGGTGAGGTTGAAGAAGAACTAAAGCTACGCCCATCCCAGTCAGTCAAACTCTTCATCCAACCTCTATCCGAGCTTGGAGTTTTCTATAAGTTGTTGAGGAGCTTCAAATAAGGAGAATAAGTCCTTGCCCATCCTCTGAGACTGTTAATATAAAGGTAAAACTTAAACCTTAGTTATTTATCTAGGTTCTTAATTAGGGAGTTAGACATTGCATAAATGAACATAGGAATGCCTCCTCACTCTTGATTTAACGCTATTACACTTCTGCATAAACTTTAAAACCATTTGATCCTATGTATCGATTGTATAGGACCAAACCTAAATCAAGGATTTCTGGCAAGCTCATGAGGAAGATGAAATCATGACCATTTGTTCATTATATTTAATTCAGATGGTTGAGATCTCATCATCTTTGGATCCTATCTGATGGTGCTGATTAGCCTATACTATGGAATTTAATATGGACCATTGGATAAAAAATGTAGTAAATATGATACAAAAATAACATCTGGACTGGATACGTGTCTTACTCAATTAATCTTCACCTTTCGCATAGCCCAGCCACATGTTGCCGTTTGTAAAGAGCCCACCCCATCAACATTTGTCACACAACACACACTCCTCTCTCTCTTCTCTCATTCTCTCTCTCTCTCCCTCTATATTTTAAAATACAACAACTTTGAAAAGTCATAAGTTTTCCATTTTTTCATCATTTTTGATGAGTAAGCCTCCTATGGATTTAGAATAACTATCCCTATCTTATAAAAATAATTTCAGCCTAATTTGATGAGTATTTTTGGAGTTATTTCAATTATCAATATATCCTATTTTCTTATATAAGATGAAAAATACTTATAAAACTGAGCCGAATTTTGGCAAAGGTGAATTACGGTATATCCTTGACACTGTGATATTTCTAAGGCAATTTGATGTAATCATAGCTCATATATATTTTTACAAAAACTTATGTTATGATTTGACCTAGAATATTAAAAATTCATTATTAATTCATTTCTTGCCCAATCATTGCATGCTAGGGCTCTAATTTGGAAGGGGAATGTTTAAGTATGTCTTCTATATCCTCCAATGTTCATGATCTAATTTGTTGCACGTGTTTTATGTAATTAAATTTTAAAGTTTATAGGTTACTATGTGACCTATAACTTTGATAATTTACTATAATTATTTCATAGAGCATTATGACACCAAATTTTTATGGTTTGTTTATATATATGCAAGGGTTAGTCACACCAATTTTAAAACCCATTTCAACCTTAGTGCTACAAAGGGAAAATAACTAAGGTTTGTGTCTAGTGAACTTTTAAAAAAATTAGAAATTCATACATACATCCAATAGAGATGAAATTTTAAACTAATGAACTTAGAAACATTATACACCCTAGGAATTAAACTCACCTTAATTTAACATTAATTGATTATAGAACAATATTAATAAAAAACTAGCCTTATTTAAGGATGATTTTTTAAAAAATCACAGTAAATAAAAAACAATTCATAAAATACAAAATCACCTTCAACCAACTCTAAATAAATTTTATAATCATTGAAAAATTAAATTCATACCCAAATTTGATTAAATATTAATTAAATAAATTTATTAAAAATAAAATATATGTAATATTAATATCAAACTATCAAAGATTAATACATTGGTAATCCCTAACCAATGTTATCAATTTCATAATGTATGGAGTTAATTTGATATCAAAACTAAATAATCCAAGTTATGTTAATAATTAATTCATTTAAATAATCCATTAAAAATATAATTTCATATATAATTAAACTAATATAATAAATATAAATCAAATATACATAAAAACTCAAATAAATAAATAAAATTCAGATTAATAGTTCAATTTAAAAAAATTTTGAACTATTAAAAATTCAAAATTTCAGATTAATAGTCCAATCAGGGTTTGATGACAAAAAATAATTTTCTAATTCAACCCATCATCTATAATAAGCATTGAACCCTTCTTGTAGGCAGGCTAAAGGAAAAAAGTTTGAAAATTTTATGATTTTTTACCCAATCTGTCACATAAGCAAATTCTTCCATTAGTTGTAAGTTAGAGCATGCATGTATAATATGTTAATTCTTTTCTCAATATAGCCAGTGCACTAATATTTGTTCTTTTTTTTTCAGATAAATATATATGAGAACACGAAATGATCCTTTGAAACCAATATAACAAAATGGAATATTCAAGGTGTTCATGGACTTCCAAGCTAGATAAATAGTGTTGCTTACAGAATATTCGTCTGCAAATATATGAAACAGTTGCTATTCAAAGGAAAGTAGATTGGGTAGAACATAAAAGTTGGTAAGATGAAATGCCAATATTTAGGGTGAATTCGCATACGCTCTGTTTCTTTCAATGAAGAAATAAACATATTTTATGTATATTTTTTATTATGAGTGATTCATTTTACTTTATATTCTTTGATTAATTCTTTAATTATATTATTTCTACTTGTAATTTTTAATAAAATAATCATTCATTTTTTTAATATTGCATTCCTTTTATATATAGTACTATATTCCTTTTTTAAAAATGAATTCATTTTTTAATACAGTAAATGCACATTAAAAGAATAACAAAAGCATAGTGAAACACAGTAACATTATCTAAACTAAAAAAATTTGACTACGATACAGATTTATAAACTATGCAATATAGTTTCCCAAATTAAAGTTGAAGCTAGGCAGAACAACAGATTAATAGTTAAAGCGCATCCAAAGCACTGCAAAGCGCATTATAAGCACAACAAATTACACATTATATTATCATTTTTTTTAATTTTTCTTACAAATTTACTTCATAATAGAAACGCTTATAGTAACATGATATAAACTAAAAATTTTTTATCATTATAGAGAGTTCTAAATATGCAATCTAATTCTGAAATTAAAATTTATGGAAGTTAAAATCATGATTAATTGCAAAAGTGCATTGAAAGCATAGCTAAAGTGCAATAAATTACACATTATATTATCATTTTTTAGATAATTTTCTTTACAAATTTAATTCATAGTGAAAATACTTATAATAACATGATATGAACTTTAAAAAAAAAATTATTACTATAGAGAGTTACAAATATACAATCTAATTTTGAAAATTAAAGTTTATGAAAATCAAAAGCCATGATTAGCTGCCAAAGCACAACTAAAGTGCAGCAATAGTGTATTGAAAGTGCAACTAAAGTGCAGTGAATTACACATTATATTATCATTTAAAAAAAAATTCTTCCAAATTTAACTCATAGTGAAAATACTTATCATATCATGATATGAAATAAAAAATTTTGATCACTATAAAGACTTCCAAATATGCAATCTAATTCTGAAAATTAAAGCTTGCGGAAGTCAAAACCATGATTAACAATAAAAGCGTAGCTAAAATTTAGTGAATTACACATTATATTGCTATTTTTAGGATATATTTCTTATAAATATAATTCATAATGAAAATACTTATAGTATCATAATATGAACTAAAAAAATTGATCACCATAGAGAGTTCCAAATATGTAATCTAATTTTGAAAATTAAAGTTGACGATAGTCGAAACCATGATTAACTGACAAAGTACAGTGAAAGCGTAATAAAAGTGCAGTTAATTATATTATATTGTATCATTTTCTAGAAAAGTTTTCTTAAAAAATTAATTTCTAAATTGATTGCAGCTAAAGCACAACTAAAGTGCAGTAAAAGCACATTTAAAACATAGTGAAAGCGTAGCGAAAGTGCAATAACAAATGCACAGTGAAAGCTCAGCAAAGAACATTAAATGTATAGTAAAAACGTCGTAAAAGAGCAGTGAATGCATAGTGAACCTTCAGTTTGTGCTATCCTATCATATTCATCATTTTTAATGAGTAAGCCCCTATGGATTTAGAATAACTATCCCTATCTTATAAAAATAATTTCAGCCTAATTTGATGAGTATTTTTGGAGTTATTTCAATTATAAGTATATCCTATTTTCTTATATAAGATGAAAAATACTTATAAATCTGAGCCGAATTTTGGCAAAGGTGAATTACGGTATATCCTTGACACTCTGTGATATTTCTAAGGCAATTTGATGTAATCATAGCTCATATATATATTTACAAAAACTTATGTTATGATTTGACCTAGATTATTAAAAATTCATTATTAATTCATTTCTTGCCCAATCATTGCATGCTAGGGCTCTAATTTGGAAGGGAATGTTTAAGTATGCCTTCTATATCCTCCAATGTTCATGATCTAATTTGTTGCACGTGTTTTTTCTATAATTAAATTTTAAAGTTTATAGGTTACTATGTGACCTATAACTTTGATAATTTACTATAATTATTTCATAGAGCATTATGACACCAAATTTTTATGGTTTGTTTATATATATGCAAGGGTTAGTCACACCAATTTTTAAACCCATTTCAACCTTAGTGCTACAAAGGGAAAATAACTAAGGTTTGTGTCTAGTGAACTTTAAAAAAATTAGAAATTCATACACACATCCAATAGAGATGAAATTTTAAACTAATGAACTTAGAAACATTATACACCATAGGAATTAAACTCACCTTAATTTAACATTAATTGATTATAGAACAATATTAATAAAAAACTAGCCTTATTTAAGGATGATTTTTTAAAAAATCACAGTAAATAAAAAACAATTCATAAAATACAAAATCACCTTCAACAACTCTAAATAAATTTTATAATCATTGAAAAATTAAATTCATACCCAAATTTGATTAAATATTAATTAAATAAATTTATTAAAAATAAATATATGTAATATTAATATCAAACTTTCAAAGATTAATACATTGGTAATCCCTAACCAATGTTATGAATTTCATAATGTATGGAGTTAATTTGATATCAAAACTAAATAATCCAAGTTATGTTAATAATTAATTCATTTAAATAATCCATTAAAAATATAATTTCATATATAATTAAACTAATATAATAAATATAAATCAAATATACATAAAAACTCAAATAAATAAATAAAATTCAGATTAATAGTTCAATTTTAAAAAAAATTGAACTATTAAAATTTCAAAATTTTAGATTAATAGTTCAATCAGGGTTCGATGACAAAAAATAATCTTCTAATTCAACCCATCATCTATAATAAGCATTTTTTTGTAGGCAGGCTAAAGGAAAAAAGTTTGGAAATTTTATGATTTTTCACCCAATCTGTAACACAAGAAAATTCTTCCATTACCACCCGCACTCGCGCGACCACGCCTTCTGCCTTTCCCGGGTCGGGTCGGGTCAACCCGGTAACCTGCCGGGTCGGGTTCCGGTTCGCATTTCCGATCCGTTTACCTAACCGGGTCGGGTTAGGGTCGACCCGTTTGAACCCGGGTCAGTTCCGGGTTTGACCCGAACCCGATCCGTGACCCGAAATTGACACCCCTAGAAAGTAGGTTGGGTAGAACAAAAAAATTGGTAAGATGAAATGCCAATATTTAGGGTGAATTCGCATACGCTCTGTTTCTTTGAATGAAGAAATAAATATATTTTATGTATATTTTTTATTATGAGTGATTCATTTTACTTTTTATTCTTTGATTAATTCTTTAATTATATTATTTTTACTTGTAATTTTTAATAAAATAATCATTCATTTTTTAATATTACATTTCTTTTTATATATAATACTATATTCTTTTTTTAAAAATGCATTCATTTTTTAACATAGTAAATGCACAGTGAAATAATAAAAAAAGCATGGTGAAAGCATGGTGAAACACAATAACATGATGTGAACTAAAAAAAATTGATTAGGATACAGATTTCTAAACTATGCAATATAGCTTCACAAATTAAAGTTGAAGCTAGGCTGAACAACTGATTAATAGTTAAAGCGCATCCAAAGCACTGCAAAAGCGCATTATAAGCACAACAAATTACACATTATATTATCATTTTTTTTTAATTTTGCTTACAAATTTAGTTCATAATAAAAACACTTATAGTAACATGATATAAACTAAAAAAAAATTGATTCCTTATAGAGAGTTCAAAATATGCAATCTAATTTTGAAAATTAAAATTTATGGAAGTTAAAATCATGATTAATTGCAAAAGTGCATTGAAAGCACAACAAAAATGCATTGAAAGCGTTGCTAAAGTGCAATAAATTACACATTATATTATCATTTTTTAGATAATTTTCATCACAAATTTAACTCATAGTGAAAATACTTATAATAACATGATATGAACTTTTAAAAAAGAATTACTATAGAGAGTTACAAATATACAATCTAATTTTGAAAATTAAAGCTTATGAAAGTCAAAAGCCATGATTAGCTGCCAAAGCACAACTAAAGTGCATCAAAAGTGTATTGAAAGTGCAGCTAAAGTGTAGTGAATTACACATTAGATTATCATTTAAAAAAAAATTCTTCCAAATTTAATTCATAGTGAAAATACTTATAGTATCATGATATGAAATAAAATTTTTTTATCACTATAAAGAGTTCCAAATATGCAATCTAATTCTAAAAATTAAAGCTTGCGGAAGTCAAAATCACGATTAACAATAAAAGCATAGCTAAAATTTAGTGAATTACATATTATATTGCGATTTTTAGGATATTTTTCTTATCAATCTAATTCATAATGAAAATACTTATAGTATCATGATATGAACTAAAAAAAGTGATCACGATAGAGAGTTCCAAATATGTAATCTAATTTTGAAAATTAAAGTTGACGATTGTTGAAACCACGATTAATTGACAAAGTACAGTGATAGTGTAACAAAAGTGCAGTGAATTATATTATATTGTATCATTTTCTAGAAAAGTTTTCTTAAAAATTTAATTTCTAAATTGATTGCAGCTAAAGCACAACTAAAGTGCAGTGAAAGCACATTTAAAACATAGTGAAAGCATAGCAAAAGTGCAATAACAACTATACAGTAAAAGATCAACAAAGAACAATAAATGAATAGTAAAAATGTCGTGAAAGAGCAGTGAATGCATAGTGAAGCTTCAGTTTGTGCTATCCTAGCTCTTTAGTTACACCTTCACTATGCTTTCACTGTGCTTTGACTATGCTTTAGATGCACTTTCACTGTTTTACTAGCTTAAAAACTTACTAGCATGAATGAAGTAATATATAATGTAAGAATGTTACTTACATGAACTAAAGTAATACATAGTGTAACAACATTACTAGAATGAATTGAAGTAAAAAAAAAAACAAATTTTATAACAATGAATTTAATACAAATATTGAGTTTAATACAAAGTTATTTTTAATTTAATAAATAATAATTAGTCATTATAATTAAAAATTATTACAATTACATCTCTAAAGAAATGACATCCATCATTATTCTGGTGTACTAGCTCAGGCCCCAACTGTCTGGTTACTACCCCGATTATGAATTCCTCATTAAAGTATTCAGGCATGCTGGAGAAGTTTATCTGTGTTGAAGGATCATCCATTTCTGTTTATTTTTTTTCCTTTACGGTAGGCTTCTTTGTTGAAAAAATTAAGCTTAGGAAAATATATATTGTTTCATAATATATAATGAAAAAAAAAGTCATGATGTTAAATCTTACTCTTAAGTTTTTTCTTGTTTTCCTAGTGGCCATTCAGTCTTGCATTAGAGATGCCTTTAGGCCTATACTTTAGTGAATCTTTCAATTTTACTCTGCTACTCTATGTATTTCTAACAAACTTATGATTTTTTATCTTGACATCAAGAATTAAGTCTATATTTTTAGCCTTATCCTTCATTGCAGCCAACATTTACTACTCAGCCTCTGTATTCCCTTGCGTTTGTGTGTTAATTTGATATGCAAATCTGTTGAGATGATTTTTGAATAAGAACCTACTACCAGCTTCATAAATATTCTTTCATTTACTTGTGCCCATGTGACCTGAATATATATATTTTGAGCTCATGCTAACCATCACAACTTTGAAACTTCTTAGGGATTTCCACAATATTCAACTGCCTCAAAACTATCATGCAGCGAGAACACAACAAACTCATTGTCTCAAACTTCTTACAAGTGCATTGAATGTTACATTTTGTTGCATCAAAATTAATAACCTAAGGGGTAGTCTGGTCCTTTTTCTCTCTATAATTGACTAAAAATGTTGAAGAATCACTTGAGACAAAGTCTATACTCATTCCACCCACATCACATAAAAATTTTTCTTTAAAAAATGAATATAGTTTTCTTGAGTAAAATCAACCAGCTTGCTTTAAAATTAAGCTGCTTTTTATTACAGGTATTATTTTGGACTGGATGTATTTATAGTCCTCATCCTATTCATCCTAGTGCCAAGTCATTATCGCCCTTCTTTAATCATAGAAAATAATCAGTTATTGAACTTGTAGGCTTCGAAATGCCATGACACATATTATTAGTATACTCGTTACACTTGTGGATAGAATGCCCATGTTAAAATAATCCTTATTAAATGTTGTTGACCAGTTATTCCTTATTCTGTAAAGATCTCCAACCAATCATGGTTATGGAGGTTCCCTTCCATGATCATTTTAGCCAATATTTTCTCAAACTCCTATTTAGAATCACACTTGCTCAAACACTTATAAAAGAGTCCTATGACTTTGTTATTGCTATTAAAGCACTCAACTTTTGATGGAACCTTTTAAGAGATGTGCCATTGGCATAGTCTATGATGAGTGAGGGTAATGCAACTTCTATGGCTATAGGCATTGCCTCGTCTTGATCATTAAATATTATCATTGGATGTTTATCACCCATTATTCATATAAATATTCTAAACAACTATGTAAATGATTCAATTATTTCTACTGATACAAAATTTCACTTCTAGCAAAATATTTTGCCAAGGATTATTAACATAGATAAATAATGTACAAACTAAATTATATTTATTTGACCTATAGCTAGTATCAAAAATCACCACATCTCCAAAATAGTCATAATCTATCCTACCCATACCATCAACAATAAAAAATAAAAATATATCAAATTCATCAATTTAGACATCCCATGAAAACATGTTGTCATCAATTTGATAATATTTAAAGAATTGAATCAAAGAATTAGTGTCCCTAAATTTAATATTTACTTTTTTATCTTTTTGAATAAAATTGTATGCATCCCTTTTAGAGAATCCAACATTCTGGATACCTCCAACTTCCTCTATAAGATAGGAGAATGCATCAACGGTTCTTTTCTTGGCTTCTATCATTAATTTTACAATTGAAGTTTTCTCATCATCAATATTCCAACATGTTCTGAGGTGGTGTCAGTATTCTGGCTTAGCTAATTCATGATTCTGAGATTCAATAATTTTTTTCACATTCCAGTTCCCAACTTTATCAACTACAAACATAACCAAAGATAAATAAGTCATTTGGGTCTTTAATTTTTGATATTTTGTTTGGGAATTCAGATCAAATCTCTTCTTGAAATCAAATTTCGACCATACAAAGTCCTTGATTTTTTTCTTTTTGAAATTTTGCCAATAGTTGTGATAATCCTTGTGTATACTAAAATCAGCATTATATGCATAACTGTTGTAAGCATCGTATGCTTCTTTCTCATCTTTATACACAACCTGTAATACAAAATAAAGCACAGTGAAGGCGTTGTGAAAGCGTAGTATAAAAAGTACAGTGAAAGTGCAAAAAAAGTACAGTGAAAGCGTAGTGAAGTCCAACAAAAGCATAGTGAAAGCATAGTGAAGGCCTAATGAAGGCGCAGTAGAAAAATGCAGTAAAAGCATAGTGAAAAGCGTAACCAAAGCATAGTGAAAGGGTAATAAAATGCATTAGGAAAAGCACATCAAAAGTTTAACAAAAGCACAGTGAAAGTGCAGTGAAGGCACAATGGAAGCGCAGTGAAAATGCAATAAAAGTATAGTTAAAGCGTAGCAAGAGCACAATAACAATACACAGTAAAAGTGGAGTAGCAAATGCGTAGTGATCTTTTGTTTTTTATATGCACTTGTATGTGCTTGTACTAAGCATTAATGTGTTGCATACATATCTTTTTTTAGCATGGACATTCTATCCAAATAGCGTAGCTCATGCAAAAAATTATAAAACTTTGAAAACCCTTATAACAATTTGGGATGAAGTAGAAATTTATCGATAAGTTGAAAAATGCAACAGTTCCAGCGAAATAAATTTTCGATTCATGAATGTTTAAATATCTCCTTTCAGCCTTCACGTCTTGTGAGCATGCCAACTCCGCAAATAATGCAACATTGCTCCTTTTTTCTTTCTCAGCGGTATCAAAAGTCCTAAATATTTGAATTTGAGAGTTTTCGTGGGGTTTGACTTAAAATGAAGCGTCAATCCTAAGCCCCTTTTCCCAAAAATAAAAAAACAGTGGCGAGTCTGGTCAATCATGAGTGATATAGACATGGAGTCCGGACGGAAATAATAGTCTGGATTGTTGTATATTTACTGAGTATTTACAAATACTCAGTAAACAAGTACTCATAAAATATTCATAAAATACTTATAAAATTAATAAATACTCACAAAATAATCAATAATACTCATAATTAAATATTTATTGAATATTTTTAAATACATAATAAATACTCGTATTTAGAGCAAATATGAACGATTCTTATGATTCGTAAGTAATAATTTGTCACACTCCACTTATCAAGATTTAACAGAAGAAGTAAGAATTAGAGCTAGTCCGGACTCCGCACCAAATAATTTCCCGAAGCGAAGACGAGAATATTTTTCAGATTTTGGAGTCGTGAGTTCGAGAAATCGCTTCTTCTGTCGATCGTCAAAGCCCTAGCTCGTAATCTGGGCTGACGGAAATGCGGAAGGTGTTTGCCTGTGCTCTTTTCCTCCTCCTCGCAACATGGATGACGACTGCCAGATCCGATCTTGTAATTTCCAAGGTAGATCGACGGGTGAGTGGCTCCTTCTCTATCATTTCTCTCTTTCCCGGCTTTGATGTATATCTATTGCAGGTTTCCATTGTCTCATCGGATTGTAATATTTCAGTTAGTAAAAGGTGCACCTTGATGATTGTTCTCTGTTGAAGGAATAGTCTCAATCTGTTCGGCCATCAATGATCAAACCATTTTTGAAAAAGGTGCACCTTTATATGGGTTTAGGGGTATATCAGGATCCGTAGAGTTAGTGTTGGTCTTTTTCCTCCGAAAAAGAAATATGATTGCAAATGTTCTTAAGACGCTTAGGGACATAAATACCAATTGTCTAGTATTTTGGTATGCAGATCATTTTTTTTTTAATTTGTAAGAGAAATATATAGATTTTTATCATAAGATTGAAGTATGGCACTGCAAAACCTTGTATTTTGAATGATGGCCCCTAAAGTGGATTTTAGTGTATGTAATGGAGTGACGGCAAATACGAATAGCGTTAATTTATGGTTTCAAGCTAGAGAATTTTGATATAAGCTAATTTTCCACAAAATCACTTGCTGGAAATATTCGCTTGTTGACCCGAATTTTTGCATTGTTTTTAAAGAGCCTGATGGAGTTTAATGCCGAAGAGTTCTTGTTATTTTACATTGCATATTTTGCAGGAACAAGTGGGTTTAGTTTTTTTTTTTGGCCTCGTTAGGATTACATGTGAGTTTATGCTTTTGTTGCATGTGATGGTGAGGGATGTTGCTAGCATAGTGAGATTGAATTATATTACAATTCAAAGCTCTGAATTGTATTAGAACCAATTTGACTTATTTTCAAGCTTCAGTGCATGCTGATGCCTGGTACAAAATTGTGTGAAGGTTCTATGTAATGTCGTTAGGCACTAAGTGATATGGTTCATAAAGGGGTTTATTACTTCAACCTCCAGGACGTATTGTTGAGGGGATATTCGTTGAATTTAATTGCTAACCTTCCAGTTTCTAAGTAAGTTTGCTTTTATGGAGGTTACTATAGTTAGTATATCTTAAACAATGTCAACACCTTACAAAGAGCTTGACAAAGAAGATATTTCTTAGAGATAGTATATGCTTAAAGCATCAAATCCTACAAAAGATCTTTTGGTCTGTGTGGTTTCAAAATTAAAAGTATAGGACCTTATAGAAAATGGTTAATTTTTAAATTGCTTATGCTGTGGAATTTGCAAAAGGTTAATTATTTTAACATTCATTTTGCAGATTGATTTGACTTCTCACATTGTACGAGTGTTGTCTACTTTAAAGGTATGCTATTATTGTTCTCTCTTTTAAGCAATTCTTAATTTTTTAGGCAATTATTTAAATTCAGTCTGAGTGAAGTTTGTTTGCTACACTGCCACTAATTTAGGTGGTCAGAATGGGAAGAGCTGGTAGTGATGGGTTGATTTTAAAATCCTTATGTTGATAACTCTGAAATTCAGCAAATAATGGCTGTACAAGGGTGAACTTTTGAATGTCTTTATGAAAAAAAGATTGAAGATTTAATGAAAACAATTTTTTTTGTTCCAGTTTAATAGAGCATTCTTTCATAGCTTTTTTTTTTTTAACATAAGAACTAAGGGAACAGTTTGATGGTAAATTAGATGCCATTACAATATGGTAAATGAAGAAGTTTGCAGCCTACTCTTAAACTTTTAACCTTGACTTGTTTATTTGGTCTAGTTATGCTTTGGATTATTTGTCAACTTAAATAACCCAAGTTTGTAATTTAATAACAAAAACACTGCAACAAACTCTTATTTGACATGAATCGATTTCTTGAATATAGTTAAGTTGACATTTTTTTTTCCTTTGATCAATTTCACACAACTATATCCTATAACATTAAAAGTAAGATTTTGTTGTCTTAGTTTATGAAAATCTAGTTAATTTTGACAGTTTCATCTCTCTAACATTGTGTATTTCCTTAATGTTAGAAATAATCTTATTACGCAATTTTAAAGACTCGTGGGAAGATTTATAAAATTGGGGATGCTTCATAAGATACAACAGTAGAGAAAACCTCCTATCAAAAACTTTTGGAAAACCATGATAATTGGATGTAAGTTAGTGTGGAGGTGTCATGTTCATGTGCGTTAGGGCATAATGGTTTGCAAGCAATGCTCTAATGAACAAATTTATTCGAGTCACAGTGTTTTTGAGGGGTTTTTTTCCCTAGAACCATGAAAACTAACAAACTGATCAGGCACAACGTTGCTGGTTTAGTTTGGTTATTTACTCGAACCAAGTTATCTCCATCATCGAAACTTAGAATGAGAAAAATCTAAGTTATTTCCTTGCACTAGGTGTTGATAATCTGATTTAACCAACCAACTTATTATGATTGATATGCACACTGCTTATAACTAATTCATACATTATGTACTTGATGGAATCTAATACATGCTCAAAATAAATAGAAGATCATGTAATGTAGTGCATTAAAGTTTCTTGCTCCTATATCAAAAGGGTTGACTTGAGAGCCAACCATCCTCATCCTAAATTTATCAGTATAGTTTGGATTAGTTCCATGGCAAAATTGGTCATTTCGTCTTGCATTGTGGATAAAAATAAAATAAGGTTGTTTCTTTATTTTGAAAGGGATCGTAAGACTAGCACAATTGAAGATAAGATGGTGGAAATAAACTTAGGAGGTTTGAACATGTACAATAGAATGTAGAAGATGCAGTTATGAATGGATAGATAAAATTAAGATTGGAAGATTAGAGAGGAAAACATTATAGACGAGTGATAACATGGATATACTTTGTACAAAAAGATTTTTTGTTAGGGGCTATTTGGTTGACTGAAAAAAAGAATGCAGTATAAAAGGAATACTTTAGAGTTGTTTGGATGAATGTAAAGTAACAAGTGAATGATTTTTCTTGTTTTGTTAGAAGTAATGACTGTAAACTCCTAAATGGTGACGGTTGGTGGGCGGCGGCCGACGGCGATAGCTGGAAGCGGCGGGGCAGCGATGGGTGGGCGACGGTGGGTGTCGCTAATAGTTGGCAGGGGGCAGTGGCGGGTAGCATAGGGCGGCTGCCGGTGGTGGTCGGTGGTGGCCGACAGCGAAAACTTCACTTTACATTACATTTACTATACTTTACTTTGCATTCTTTTATATTCCAACCAAACACCAAAATTTGTAATACTTCTGCTTATGGAATACTTTACACCCTAAAGTAACTCAACCAAACAACCCTTTAATCTATGATGCACAAACACGGACACGGCGACACAGACACGACACAGACACGGGACACGGCTTTTTTTGAAAATATAGGACACGGTACGGCGCGGACACGGCAATACATGTTTTTATATATTGTATATATATTAATGTAATATCATATTAAAAATGACAAACAATAATAAATGAATGACATGATAACTTGTCTAGCTTAATAATATAAAAATTTAGTACAAATATATTAGTATAACCACAAAAATATAAGCAAAATAATCACTTACTAACAAACATCAAGCATTCAAGCTTCAACATATTAGTGATTAGCTTTAGAGGTTGTTTTTGCCTTAATATCCATCAACTTGAATTCACTACTTTAACTCTGGTTCAAACAAAAGAAAGATGTGTATTGTGCCAAAAAAGGAGAGTAGATGAAAATACCTTCACTGCCCAAAGAGAAATGAAAAATGAGGATTATTCGATGAATGGTATTAAATGCAGCGGTTGATTTGGTGTTGTTGGATATGAAATAGAAATTTAGTTTAAATCTCACCAAATATAAGAAATTATATTTTTAAAAAAATAATTTAAAATATTTAAAGATACGCGTGTCGAGACACAGCGCTGTCCAACTTTTTTTAATATTTTTTTAAATCGCGACATTTTTGGCGGTGTCCGACACGTGTCGGACGAGTGTCGTGTCGGACAACGGCTGTCCGCGAACACTGCCGCCTCTTTGAGGAGGAAGTGTCGGTGCATCATAAGCCTTATATATAGGACGAGCAACAACATGAATATATTTTGTTCAAAAAGATTTTTCTTAGATATAATTAATCACTCAAGAAACATTAAACAAGATTGAATGGAGAATGAGGATTTATAAAATCAATCCCAATTAGTCGGGATAAGGCTAATGATGGGGATAATTTTTCTCTGTTTTGGCCAAAATTAACCTAACCTGGCATTTGACTGTTAAAAATTTGCATGTATCTGTCCAACATCAGTGTGCTTATTAATAGTGGTAATGTATTAATTTTTAAAAGCTTTGTCTTTAGTTTATGTTATATATTTCCAGATGTGCATAGACATTATTCTTCAAATGCCCTTGGGTTTGCTAACAGTATTTTGTCTTTCATATTTTTAGGTTGAGAATGCTGGCCGTGTTGTTGTCTCAGAGATTCTGCTGGCAATTCCTAACATGCAGGCAAAGAACCTAGCAAATTTGAAGGCATTTTATAATGAAGGAAAAGGAAAAGGTTCTGCCATTAATCTTCCTGTTGCTGAGGTTCATCCAGAAGGCATGCCCCGAGAATTGAGCTTCTACTCTATATCATTACATGAGGGGCTGGAGAAAGGGAAAAGCTTGACTGTAAATGTTCTCAGCATATTCACCCATTCTCTGCAGCCATTCCCCGAGGAAATCAGTCAATCGGATGTTCAGCTTGTTGTTTATCAGGATAGTGCCTACTATGTTTCGCCCTATGAGGTGAAGTCCCAGTCACTTAATGTTCTGCTACCTGGTGGAAGAGTGGAATCATATACAAAACATCCCAGTGGAAAACTTGTAGATTCTGAAATTAAATATGGGCCATATGAGAAACTTCCTCCATTCTCTTACTCACCCATAGTTCTTCATTTTGAAAACAATAATCCGTTTGTGGTTGCTCAAGAATTAGTGAGGGAGATAGAGGTTTCTCACTGGGGCAGCATACAGATTACTGAACACTACAACCTTGCCCACAAAGGGGCCACTAACAAAGGCGGATTTTCTAGGTTAATCTCTTCAACTTTTTTGTTTTCTTTCTCTTTTGTGTTAAATAAAGTAAAACTAGCTGGTTTAACATGTGTTTCTTTGTAGGCTTGACTATCAATCTAGATCATATATGGGAGGGAGATCATCCCTTAGACAACTCATTGCTAGGTTGCCACCACGAGCCCATTCTATTTATTATAGAGATGACATTGGAAACATCTCAACATCACATCTCTGGGGAGACTCTAGAAAGGTAGCACGTATACTTATTATTGTCTTAATTTATTTCTACTTCAAGATCGAGCACACATTCCAAGTTTTTGCTTATATCACATGAGTTTCACTATATGTGTGTTGTATACAGACACAACTGGAAATTGAACCTAGATTTCCTATATTTGGTGGGTGGAGAACATCATTTACTATTGGCTATAGTTTACCACTGCAAGACTTTCTGTTTGTTTCTGAGGGAAACCGTTTCCTTAACATCACATTTGGCTGCCCTATGGATGAGGTTGTTATTGATGATCTCATTGTTAAGGTGAGTTACTCTTTTTTGAACTTACACTCCCTGACAGTTCATGCAAACATATTTTAGATTTTTTGGAAAGCTTCCTTTTTTATGTTCAGCATCTTCTGCATGCTGTTATATGTTCTAATATTTTAGCTCCTGCAATCTTGATTAGATTTATATTTAGTTTTCTAGTTCCAAGACTTGTAGTAATCAGAGTTCTTTAAGAGCTTTTGATTCTTTGTGTTCTTTCAAGTTCTTTTGGAGATGCTGTTCTTGCCGATCATTTATGATGCCAGCAAAATTCCTTCTAGAAATGATATTTGTGATAATTCTGTAACTGTTATTAGTTTTGTAAAGCTTATTTGTGAAATGCTAAATGGTTATCCAGTATATCTCTCTTAATGCATCCAACAAATTTTATCTTTTTGATCATTCAACTACACTGTGAGAACAGCTCTACTTTTATTGTTTTAAGGGTTTACCTTATTGACAATTTCTGTACTTCCACTTTGCTATTTCTCCTTTTCTATATGTGGGAAACATGGGTTAGTTGTTGCCAAAGGAGCTATTCTGCCCCCAGCCCCTTAAAAGAAAAAAAGCATTCTATAGTGAAATATTGATAATATTCAATTAAATAACCATCATGTTTTTAGACAATGTGAATTTGACATTCAGTTAGAAACCTTTTTGTTTTTGCATCCCGTAATTTAGAGTGCCGACTATGTTTTGCATCAGTAACTTTCTAGCATGATATAAGTATTCAATTTAACATTTTTCGCAGCCCAGATAGCTTTTAACTAGCAAAGTCCTCATGTATCTGATCTAGGGGTGCAACCGAGTCAAGCCGACTCGAGAGCCTGCTCGAACTTGACTCGGTAACGGGCTCGACGAGTCGAGCTTATCGAGCTCGCGAGTTGAGCTCGAACACAATTTCGAGCTCGAAGGCTTATCGAGCTCGAGCTCGAACAAGCCTTGGACTCGGCTCGACGGCGGAGCACGCGGTAGTAAAACCTAATACACGGAGCTAGCAAGCGGGAAATCCAAAATGACGGAGCTCTCGCAAGCGGGAAATCCAAATTGACGGAACTCTCACGTAGATCTCGACGGCGGGGCTCGAAACGGGAAGAAGACGACGTGATTTCGGGAAGACGGCGACGGCGGAGCTCGAAACGGGAAAACATCCTTCATTTTCGACTACGAATAGTAATCTCGCAGGCGACTACGGACAACGTAGACGCTGCCGCAGACAAACGCGGACGTTGTGTAAGCATCTCTATGCGAATGCGGGCGGAATGCAAACGATTTAGAAGCAGAATTGGAGCCTTTCACTTTTTGTCTTGTTTGCGAGAAGATTCGGACGACGTAGAAGCTGCCGCAGACGAACGCGAATGACGCAGGTGGAGCGTAGACGACACGACTCAGGTGGAGGGCTCGTTAACAGGCTCGAACTGCGACTCGACGAGCTCATTTTCTGTTGTCGAGTCGAGCTCGAGCTCGATGTTTGAGCTCGACCCGAGTTCGAGCTCGAGCTCAGTTTTTTGTAGTCGAGCTCGGCTCGAACACCTCTTGACTCGAGCTCGACTCGACTCGTTTGCACCCCTAATCTGATCCTCCCTATATCTCTCTTGTGATTTGTGCAGTTAGTGAATATCTTTTTTTTCGTATTTATATCTGGCAATTTTCTATGTTAGTATTTTTTTTTTCAATGCTAGTGATAGTGCAACATGGTATGCTAGATAAACTGTGCATTTTTTATTCAAATAATTTACTTTTAGTTGAGTGCCTATGGTGCTGACAATCTTGTTTATTACTCTTAAGAAATTTTATGCAATAACTTATTTACAATCATCATCTTCTAAGTTGCAGTGCCTGCACAGCAATTAGTATGACATGTTAGGGTTGAGTTGATCTCTAAGTTTTATGTTAACCTCAATCAGCAAGTTCTATTTGACATAACTAGACATTTGTTGGGATGCCAATGTTTCTACTTCATTTATTAGAAAAAATGTTCTGGCAAGGCCTTGACACGTCCCAACTAAAATTAAGTTGATGATGTGACTTCCATCTCAATTAGTGGTATAGACGTGGAATTCCAACATTGGTGTTTAAAGTTAGTTTTGGATTAAATCGGTATTTCCTTTTTGGCTAAAATATTGAATTCCCATGTCCCTTTCTCTTTCCACTGAAGCTTTTTTGTGTTTTATAAACCAGCAACTTCAATGGCCATGTTCATGGCCAGTCTTGTTCTTTAATTTCGAAAGTGCCTTCTGTCCATGATCAAAGATAATATTTGATGAGAACAACTTATGGATATTCTGTAGAACACATTCTGTGTTGAATATCAAAGACATTTGTTTTTTCATCATGAAGCATTTCCATTGTTGTAAGTGTGCACTGATCTGATTTCACAGTGCCATGCATGAACTTTTTTTTAAAGGTTTTAATAAGCCAAAATTTTCCACTTTCTCTTTAAAATGCTATTAGAAATTTTGAGTGGAGTGGCTAGATCATTTCAATTAATTATACTAATGTAGGTTCAGGTCTTATCCAAATTATATTTTGGTTCATTGATGATATCTTTCAGTTGGCTGGAATTTGGAGTTCATGTTATTATTTAGTGATCGAATTTTCATCTCAATATCCTCAAATTAAGTTAATACAGCTTTAGTATTAAAACCACTGCAAATCGAGTTGCTCCACCTGCTGAAGGGTGATGATTTATTTGCTGGCTGCAGGTTGTTTTACCTGAAGGATCCAAAGAAGTTTCTGTTTCGGTTCCATTTCACACCAAGCAATGGCATGAGGTCGTCTATAGTTTTCATTTACTGCACTCATTTGGTTCAGTGCAGTATTAATGACAAGACTTTGTTAATTATTTGTGCTTGTTTCTAAAAAATTGGATCTCTTCTGCAGACAAAATATTCGCATCTGGACATTATTGGAAGGCCAGTAGTTGCCCTGGAAAAGAACAATGTTGTTCCAGAGCATAATACCTATTTTCAGGTGTGCCCCAAATGGGTTTTATTGCCTTTTTTTCCCTTTTTTTTCTTTATATGAAAAAGAATAATATTTCATTTTTACCCGCTCTTGTTAATAAGTTGTCTTTAGGTCTACATGCATGAATAATCGTTAAGATGAAAGGGTAGGAAGCTTCTGATTAATCACTAGTGGTACATGGACTAACAATCATTGAAAAGGAATTTAAATAAGTGATTGATATCTGAGTTGATGAAAAAAGATGAGTTTTTTAAATTCAAAATATGCATTCAGTATAGTTAAATCCTTTTTAGGGCATGGCTATTGGTTTATGCAGTGTGTTACTTGTTCTTTAGTTTGATATTGATTGTGGTGATCTGCGCTTATTTTTTTTTGTGTCTATTATCACATCACTTTGCATGGTAGTGAAATTGATACGCTACGGGGGCCCACAGCTAGGCCGGGGGAGCTATTATTTATTATGTAAGGAATTAAGGGGAGCTGTTTAGGAAGGTTCCTAATCAAGAGAGAGTTGTTTAGGAAAGTTCCTAATTAAGAAAAATTATTTAGGAAGATTCCTAATAAGGGGGGATTTGTTTAGGAAATTTTCTTAATTGTGTTTATGCTATTTATTAAGTGTTTAATTGTTTAGAAAGGTTTCCTAAAATATGTTTAATTGTGGAGGAAGGCTTTCTAAATTATTTTTAATTGTTTTGGAAGATTTTTTAAATCATGTTTAATTATTTAGGAAGGTTTCCTAAATTATGTTTATTTTGATTAGGAATGTTCTATTTATTTAGAAATGTTTCTTAAATTTTGTTTATGCTGATTAGGAATGTTCTAATTGTATTATTGTGTTCTAGGGCTATTTAAGGGGAATTTGTCTATATGGTTTAGGGGGGGAATATTGCTGAGTTTATTTTCCTAGTATTTGTTGTGAGTTCTTAGCGAAATCTAGGGTTTGTGTGGGAGCTGATATACCTGAATAGTATATCAATTGTATATTGCTTTATTATTGAAGGAGAAATAAGAAAATCAACTCAACCTTTGTGTTCCTGTGTTCTTCTTCTATTTTATTTGATGTTTTGGCTTCGAAGTCGCATCAAATTGGTATCAGAGCACTTTTTTGGGACCTATGACAACAAAGAAAGTGGATGCATTGAAAGACAAAATAGAACAATTCAAATTCGGCATGGAAGAAGTTTTTAACTGTGGACAATCGGATGGAGAGCTGATTTGGAGGGATAAAAGAGATTTTAAGAAAGCTCATGAAGAAGCAATCCAAAACTCCATCGTTGGTTCCAATTGCTAACCTTAACCCGGAATCGACCAGGATTCCTGTTGCTAAATCTAAGGGAAAAGAAATTAGGCAGGAAGAGTTCTATAAGGAGAGTTTCTTTCACCAAGAACTATCTACTAGGGCCCCGATAAGGGCCGGATTAGGGATTATGGATGGGGGGACAGCAAGAAGAGAGTTTTATGGTGGAGGTGGAGTGGCCGATCACTGTGGGAGACTTTTTGGGAAAGGGGAGTGGACGACCAGAGAAGGAGAGGTACATGATGAACCATGGGGATCTGGTCATGTAAGGCAAGAAAGGTGGCATTCCTACCCTCGCTACATGGGGGAAACATAGAGGGACCACGACAATTGTTACGCTGGAGGATGAAGAAGCTATTGGGGTGATGGCGATCCTAGGGTCATTGCATCCTAGTTTTGAAGTGAAACAAACTGAATATCTTGCAGCAAGAGCTGCACCTATTCTTCTCGGTCCTCAAGAATTTAGTTAGCAAGGTAGAAGAATGGGTGTAGATCCACATGCTTTACCCATTCTTGGTAGTTCTTAGTGTGACATACCACATTCAGCTTTAATTTTAGGAGCTCCAAGGTGGAATATTGATGATCTCATCTATACTCAATGGTCAAATACTGCTTATGGCTTAAGTTTACCTTAGGGGCATGATTATATGTCAAGGAAAGACCTTTATGATTCTGCTGGAACTGACTACCAAGGGAGCATTTTTTCATATGACTATCTAAATCTTGGAGTCCCAACAATTGCTGAATGGAAGGACGATAGAGATACTTTTTGTCAAGAACTTGATATATGCGAAGAGCAGCACTATCGAGATATGTTGTGGGAGAAGGAATGAAAGAAGGAACGGGAAAGGTATTATCTGTCCATAAATAAGAGATATCCTAGGTTATCACTATCTCCTGAATTTACAAAGAATGAATTGTAGCGAGCTATGGATTTGTGACTCATTGCCTTGAAGGAAGAGCTAGTTTCTTCTTTCAATTGTGCTACTTGTGCTAATTGTCGTACCAACCATATTTCTTATTTAGCATCTCAACATTTTGGAGCAGCGGAGTTAAGCAACTTATTATTTAAGTTTATGGAGTTGGACCCAAATAATATGCACTTCGACACTGCAAAGAAGCAGCAGACATCCTTGAACGATTCAAGAAATATTAACCAAGCAACAAAAGGAATGTTTTCCCTCCTTAGTGCAAAATATGATGTAGTTAATCCCTTAGCGGGTATAATTTCTTCTTCTAAAGTAACCTAAGCTAAGCGGCATAACTCATTAGAGAGTGAGGATTCCTCAGATTCAAGTGATAGAGATAGCCCCAATGGTGTAAGAAGTCGGCTAGTTTAAGATCTGCAACACCTAGAAGATTTGTTTCACCAATGCGGCGGATCCAGGTAGATATATCTAGTTCTCGTAGGTCTGCTGCAATTTCCACTAAGAGCCTCAATTATTTTCAGGACATAGAGAAAACTATAACAAATAGAGATGTTGATCCAATAGTGGGGATGATGAAATGGAACATCCACCAAAGAAGCCTGAAAATAATAATGTCACAAGAATGAGTGTTCAAGATTCTATAAGCATTTTTGAGTGCAAACAAAAAGATGAAAATGCAGATATTCAAAATAGGAAAACTTCAGAGGTATCCATTAATGTTAACAAATCTTTCTTACGAAGATGGAGTGCGGAAATGGGTGGTTCCTTTAAGCATTCTACACATGAAAAAAAATAAAAAACATCAGATCCTTGCCATCAGATTGCTTCTGGTAACTTGGACCATAACAAAGGAGAAAAAAGAAGATGATGTTAAGGCCAAGCTTTCAAATCCAGAAAGTGTTCAAGTTGTTATGTCTGAAGAGATCATCACGACAGAACCACTACAAGGTGATACTATTATTGAACCTGTTGTTACTTCCATTGATGGTGAAGGCATGCTTGTGAAAACGATGGAGAGCAGTAAGGCTAATAAATACCTTGATGCCAAAGTTGGTATTGATGGTTTGTTAGAAACACCTAAGATCAAAAGGGGGGTTTTACAACCAATATAAAGAGAAAAGGGATGAGAAACTTCGAGCTGAGAATTCTAGAAACCATGCAGCAAAACAAGCACAATTTTAGGTGATGCAGGATACACTGGAGCAGAACAAAGCAACAATATCATCCAAATCTATTAAGGCTACGGTGAAGCCAGAATCCGCAAGTCTCTCTCAAAGACCAAGGTGTAACTTCCCACAGTACTCCTAAATAGTACCATTGAGTGTAACATGCATCACATAATCATTTACCCTTTCAGAAACATTTAATACAATTTTTCTTTTTAGAATTTCATGTAAAACATCCAACTATTAGTCCATTTATACATCAACGGAAGCATCTTCTAAATTAAAACCTCAATAAACACATTTACAGAGCCACTAAGGAAGTCCAAACCAACTCAAAGTAGTACAACAAGTAAACTTCTTACTAACCTCATAAGTAGACTTCAAACATAGACTAAACATTAATATAAAATTTAATTACTTGCAGATTAGTATTCATCCACCTTTCCTTTTTCCTTTCATGTAACAACAACCAGTAATAAATTACTGGTGAGCTATGAGACTCTGTAAGTGATGCAACTTAAAATAACATTTAAATTGCATGATTATAAAATTCAAAATATTGAAAACATAAATAAAAGTTATACTACTTGAGCAAGCTTCATAATTCTCATTTGATATTACCCAGAAATTCTTCTTATATCCATACGGAATATTAATTTTACTTATTAAAAGATTTGGCTACTCATTCATAAACATATTCAATGGAGCCCAAGTAAACTTGGCATTATCGCTATTGAATTACATAGAAGTCCCTTTTGCCTCTTTGGGGTCCCTTTTGCCCCACCAGCTTTGCAGTTTTCATTTCTTTGGGGTTCCTTCTGCCCATGGGGATCTTTTTGCCCCACATGCATTGGTAAGTTATACATAAATTTTTAGCCATACTTTTGTGGACTCCGAAAATTCGGCCCCTGCATCCACCCGCGTTTTCTTTTCTTTTCGGGGGAGTTTTAACGGATTAAGTTTTGTGGTAAATTTTGGGAAGGCAGATGGGTTTGCAGATAAGACACTACCTAGAGATTTCGCCCTCATTTTGTGAGGACTTTATGATCTGAGTTCTTGTTTCTTATAGGCGCAAGCCCAATAGTTAATTACCTCTCTCGATCACGAGAGATAACTTTTGATTAAGGTTAGTCATCGATCAGATATGTAGAGATACGTGTTATTTGGCATATAATTGTAGCATGGGTATAAAATTTGGGAATTGGGTTTGGATTTGAGAATTTGGAGAGTTTGATACTTAACATAGATATTTCACCATCTAGCATTTAAAGTGGATGGTGGGGGAATGGATGATGGACCTGATCAAGATCCCATGGTTCCGTCGTCCCGGGCCATCATGATCCCTGGTCTACTTAGTCAGAGGAGGTAGTTGACCCAATCTGACAAAAGGATCCTTGTTAGCAGCCATGGGTTGCTTTGTCCAAACGGACCTTGTAGACTTGGGTTGGATATTTGCCTAATGGGACAAATTTGAATCAATCTTAGCTAACAGAGGGCTTTGTGCCCTATCGACTATATACTATTGATTCATATCTTAAGGATTTGATGTCACTAAGAAGCGTATTGGCTCTGGCCATAACCGGTATTTTGTGGTACCATTTGGCGACAAAACCACTGTGTTCAGATGACCTCGGGGCATAATCGTTTATCTTGCGGTGCCATTTGGCGGTAAAACTACCGATTAGAGGACACGTAACACGTCTGTACTGGCAGGAGATTGTTTGAGAATGAATCCTAATGATATTTTTGACTAAACATTAGCTCTTTGTGAGCCGAAGTAGTTTTTCAATTTTTCCACCACAATAAACTATTGCGGAGGGTGGGTGAATTTTGTTTTAAGTATTTAATGGATGAATTTTAATTTTAAATATTTTTTGGATTTTGGGATTTTTTAGAGTTAGGATTTCTTGGAATTTGTGGACTTTGTCGAGTTATGGATTTTGATGGGCATTTGGGTGGCATTGGAAAGTATTTAGAGTCAACCATCCGGTTGAGATAAACATTCAACACGGCCATCATCGGGGTGTTTTTGAAGTCACTTGAAGATATTTGAATTTTGTGGAGTTTGAGGATATTTTAAAATATTTGAAATTAACCCCTCCGGTTGAGATCTACATTCAACACGGCCATCATCGGGGTATTTGAAGATATTTTGTGAACCTCTTCGGTTAAGATCTGCATTCAACACGACCATTATCGGGGTGTATGGGTTATTTTCATTTGTTGATTGAATCCTGTCAACTTTGTCGGGTTATCGACATAGGATCGGGTTTCTCGGGTTTCATGCATTTGTTTGTGAATTTTCTTTGTTAAAGATCTTGAATGCCTAATATGAATGTATAAAATAAATATTTCGGTCAATTTCGTGACTGTATATTTATCCGATGGTTCGAACACTGTCTACTCCTATTTACCTACTTAGGAGGATCGGATTTCGTAGGCTTTATGCCTTTATTAGTGAATTCTCTTGATTATAGGCCTTGAAGACCTAATATGAATGTATTAAAATAAATACACTAGTTGCTCCGGTACGAACGGTTATAACCAGGTTGGTTCCAAAAACTGCAGAACGAACATAGAAAAACTGTCCTAAGTCGGTTATATCGTTTGGACGAAAATATGTTCGTCTGGACGAATTTTTTATAGAGAGCAACTCTTCCTGTACGATAATTAATTTCGTCTAGACGAAATTTTTCTCGAGAGCAGATTGTCCCTGACGATAATTAATTTCGTCCCGGACAAACAGGACTTAGAAAAATTTTCTAGGCAGTTCCTATTCGTTCCATGTGCTCTTAATAGGAGATAACTGTCTAATCGTCCCGTACGAACTAATATCGTCTCATACGATCAATATAAAATTTATATGATCTCCTTATGTGTGTGTGTATGTTTTTATTCACTTAATTACAATCACTCTCTTTCAATTAAAAAATGACATTTTTTAAACTTCAAAATTCAAAAGAATTTCTTGCTGAATTTGATTTTAAGTCTTCATGTTTGAGAGTTTGATTCACCTGAAATGTTAGTACATACAGGAGCAAATACAAAATTTCTAAAAATTGTTAGGAGATAACTACGCAAAGAACAATAATATTTGAAATCATCAAAACTATACAAGTTGCAAGAATGTAAAACATGCAAATAGCAACTATCATTAACAATCTCCCCCTTTTTAATAATAGCAAAACAATTATTGTTTGTAGTATTTCAAATTTTAATAATCTCCTAAACTCCCCCTGAATTAATGAATACATAAAATAAAGGAAGCATTTTGAACTAAAGATTACAATTTTTGTTTTTCAAAATTTTTATAACAAACGAACAAAACAAAACAAAAATTACAAGACTAATAACACAAAAATACAAAAACACAAAACAAACAAAACAAAAACACAAAACAAAAATACAAATAAAATAATTTCTCTCCCTTTTTGACAACAACAAAAAGTGAAGAAGAAAAATAGACAAGAAATGTATGTAATCATAAGAAATTCATTTGCTAATTTAATCTTGAAAGTGATTGATATAAGGTATGCAAATAAAATTAAAAATATTAGGCAAATCATAGAAATTCATAGAATTTAAGAAGTGATATAACATTGTAACTAAGAAGAATTTATCAAAGATATGATTCAATTTAGACATTGAGATAAAGAAAATCAAGCAAGAAAGATATATTAAAAATTGTATATTTTAAATTTCAATAAAAATATAAATGAATATAATATCAATTTGAATTAAGAGGTTAAAAGAATCTGGAAAGAAGAAAACTACCACATGTGGCGCTTTGCACATCTTTTTCAAATTTATGGCACATTTTTGTGCAATTTTTTTTTACATTGGCTTATTTTGTGCCTCTTTTTCACATTTGCAAATTTTTGCGCATTCCTTTTGATTTTTGTACATTTGTACAATTTTCAAGAGTAATTGAATTCTTTCCAAAGACAATAATCTAAAATTTGAAACTTTTCTAAGAGCATAAATATAATTTGAAAAATGAAATACAAAATAAGAAAACATCTAGATTGCAATAATAATATTAAATATAATGTAGTCTAAATGAAAAACATGAAATTAAAAATTTTAATTAAAACAAGTTATAAACATAATTTAAATTTAGAAAGACTAGATTTTCTAATGAAATTAATCTCAATTTACAATCTAGTTTTAGGCACAATTAAGATTAAAAAGACTAATGAAATTCATAAAATTTAAACACATTTCAAAACCAATTCAAATCTAAAGTAAACACAACAAATATTGATATTAATAAAAAGATTACAAGATCAATTCATAATATCAATACTTAAACAAAAGAAAAAATACACTGAACTTTCAAATAAACATAACTAAAACAAAGACTGATACATGAAACATCTAAAAAATCAAAACCAAAATCTCTATTCTTCTGGAGGAGGAGCACCACCAAAGAAGTTGAAGTAGGAATTCATCAACATAACATTGGTATTAATTTCATGAACTTCATTCCTTATATTACCAATGTCCTGTTGCTGTTGCGGAAGTTGAGCATCAATTTGATCAAATCGTTGATCAAAATGAGTCTCAAGTCTATCAAATCTCTCAACCAAATTCTGATAATTTGGTTGAGATACAGATGTTTGTGCTCATTCTTCTTCTTCTTCAGAATCACTGGCATATGATTTCCCTTTGTCTTCCTTGAATATCGCTCTAAAAGAAGCATCGTTGTAGTAGAGCGGCTCTTCATACTCTTCATCAGGATGCACTAGATTATATTTCTTTTCCAAAATAAAGGTAACTAATGCAATATTTCTTTTTCTTTTCTGATCCACATGCCCAATTTCAGAAAGCCCATAAAGATAGTCTAAGATAAGTTGGGCTTCATCAATAGGTTGATTTTCCATAATCAAAAAGGTCACAATAGAAAGGAGTGGAGTAATATTTATTCTATCACCAGCTTTTAGAATGATTGAAGATCTAAGAATGTGCTGTATGATTCGAGCATTTTTGGTTAGTCCAGAAACTCTAGCAATATGATCATTTAGGGTATTTCCTCTAATCACCCTATTGATTTCAAACCACTTGAAAGTGTTATTGTTCATAAGGGTGTGGGCTCTAAAACCTTCAGTTCTTAAGTTGAGAAAAGCACCTAAGTCATTCTTTGTGATTTCAACCTTTTGTTTAAAAACAAAAGAACTGACAGAAGAGTGGTCGGAGTTGAAACTCATATTTGCTAGGAAGTAAAGGAAGGTCTGTTTGTTGTAGAGGTGGATAAGAGTTAGGATAAATTCAAACTGAGTGGAAGCGAAAAGATGCATTACCTTGTAGTTAATCTCACTCTGGATTAGAATGCGAGATGGAGTGATTTTTGCAGAAGCAAATTGTGAAAAGGATTCCTCATTTTCTTTTGAAAGAAAGTTCTCGGAAGGATTCCTATGGGGTTTCTTCGCTAAAACCTTTTGACGCTTGCTAGAGGAGGCCATTGTTGATCTAGAAATCGAAAGGGATTGAAAGACATGTTTGGAAGTGTGATTGTTGAGTTAGAAAGCCCTCTTATTTAAAGAAAAAGATACGTTCGTCCTGGACGAAAAATGTTCGTCCCGGACGAAAATTATCGTTCGTCTGGACGAAAAACTTTCGTACTGACGATCGAATTCGTCCAAAATGAAACGGCTTTTCGTAATCAACACAACTTACGATGCGTCCTTTCGTACAGACTTTTGACTTGACCGATCGTACAGACGATCACATGTTCGTTCAAACGATCACACTTGTGATCGTTTTAATGGCAGTTTTAAAACCGTCCCCTACATTGAACCGCCATGTTTTCGTCCAGATGAACTCCAGGTTCGTACAGACGAAGTTTATTAAAAACTACCTTATCCACTCAACCGTTTTCTCGTTTTTTCGCACAGTTACTTAAAAATTTCGCCCCGTACAATCTGAGGATCGTACAGAGAAACTTAATTAAAAACTGAAAAAACTGCACGAATCAGTTTTAAAATCTGACAGCTTCACGCATTCCAACACATCATCCCGTACGAAAATTTTTTCGTACCGGACGATCTGCTTTCAGAATTTTTATTCTTGTATTTTTATCAAAGCAAATAAAAATAAACACACAAAACAAAATGAACAACAAAAAATATACAAACTCTAAATAAAAATCACTAAAAAACAAACAAAAATCACAAAATCACATAAAAAACGAACTATAAAAACAAAATATCAATGTTGCAAAAATATTTTTATTTAAGCATTTAAATCAATCACACCAAGTCTTGTTCTTAATGCACTGAAAGTATCAAAGGCTAAAGGTTTTGTAAAAATGTCTGCAAGTTGATTTTCAGTAGAACCATGAGTAAGTTCAATTTTACCTTTTGAAACATATCCTTATGAATGATGTCTTATGTCTAATATGATTTGGTTCTGAATGTTGAAATAGGATTTTAGAAATGCAATGCACTACGTGTTATCACAATAAATTAGATATGGTCTATTGTACCTAATCAATCAACTGTTGTTTCACCAAAAGTACTTGGTGCCAACCAACTTCCTAATGCAATATAATTCCAGCTCAGCAGTAGAATAGGAGCAACCTGAGTTTTGTTTTCACTGAACAAGACACCATAAGAATTTCCTAAATTGACAATGTTTCAGAAGTGCTTTTTCTAATCTACCACAACCTGCAAAAGTCAGAACCAGAATAACCAATTATTTCAAAGAAAGTTACTAAACTTAGGATACAAATTCCTTAAGTTTTGAGTTCCCTAACAGATATCTTAAAATCAATTTCACATGCTGCAAATGTGATTCTTTAGATTGATTGAAATCATCGCACACAAGCAACACTAACTGATATCGGCGGCTAGCAGTCAGTAAAAAATAAATATCCAATTATCCCTCTAATTCTTTTGATCACAGATTTTCCCTTAGGGTCCTTATACCAACATGAACTGAGGAACTTATTGGTGGTACTAATAGGTTTAGCATTGTCCATGTTCTACTTATTTTTGAGGATGTCCTAGATATTTAGATTGACTAAGAAAAGTACCTTCCTCTTTGGCTTAATGATAAGCCTAGAAAGTAACTTAAATCTCCCATTACTCCATTTCAAATTCACTTCTCATTGTTTTAGGAAAATTCATCACAAAAGATTTTTATTTAAAGATCAAAAATGATATATCCAATAATTTGAACATGGGTCGTCTTTCCAAATTTCTTTAAAAAGAGTGTTGTTTCTACATTTCATCCTATTTTCAAATGATCTTTTAAGTAAGAAATCCAACCTTTCATACCAAGCCCTAAGGTGCTGTTTCAATCATATTAATGGCATTTTTTCAACATAAAAACTGATTGGGTATTTAGGAATTATCAAATCCAGGTGTTGATTCTACATAAATATCTCTTCATTACTCCATTTAAAAGACAACTCTTAACATCACATTTGAAACAAATTTAAATCCTTTAAAACAGACAAAGACTAAACAAAATCCTAATTCTTCAAAAAGTCTAGCTACAGGGGCAAAAGTCTCTTCAAAATCAATCCCTTCAATTTGATTATACCCCTTAGCAACTAATCTAGTCTTATTCCTAATGACTACTCCTGAGTAATTCATTTTATTTTTGAATACCCACTTAGTTCCAACTACACTTTGATCCTTTGATCTTGATGTTAATTCCCAAACTTTATTTCTTACAAATTGATTCAACTCTTCCTACATGACCAAAATCCAAAATTCATCCAATAATGCTTGATCAATATTAGTGGGTTCAATTGTTGAAATGAAGGTTGAATGATTGAATTCTTTGCTTAATCCATGCATAGTCCTTACATCCTCACTAGGTTCACCAATTATCAACTCCTTTGGGTGGTTTTTAGAAAATCTCAAATCTCTAGGCAAAGGGTTTTCTATCTCCAAATTTTCTTCCAACCCTTCTTCCAAATTTTCTTCCAAATTTATCTTTTCAATCTTTTGGGGGTTATCCTCAATGTCATATTCTACAATTTTTGGCTTTTCAAAATTTTCAATTTCATCAAAAACATGTGTGGTCTTTTCAATTTTCAAAGTTCTTTTATTGAACACTCTAAAAGATTTTCCAACACTTGAGTATCCAACAAAAATTCCCTCATCTGATTTTAGATCAAATTTTCTTAAGGCAAATTTCTCATTATTATGAATGAACGCCTTGCATCCAAAAACATGCAAATGACTCAAATTTGGTGTTCTACCCTTTAACAATTCATAGGGTGTTTTATTTAATTTTGATCTTACATTCACCCTATTCAGAACATAACATGCAGTGCTAACCGCCTCAGCCCAAAAATATTTTAGAAGTGAATATTCTGCTAACATTGCTCGGGCAGCTTCTATTAATGTTCTGTTTTTCCTTCGACTACCCCATTCTGTTGAGCGGTTCTAGGTGCAGAAATGTTATGATCTATTCTATTTTCTTTACAAAAATTCTCAAATTTTTCATTTTCAAATTCTCCTCCATGATCACTATGTATATTTGTGATTTCACACCCAAGTTTTCTTTGAATCTAAGTTGCAAAGTTTCTAAATTCCTTAAATGATTCACTCTTACAAAATAGAAATTTAACCCAAGTGAATCTAGTGTAATCATCCACAATCACAAATCCATATATCTTTCCTCCTAGACTTACTGATCCAACTGGTCCAAAAAGATCCATATGCAAAATTTCTAAAGGTTTACTTGTTTTAAGATCCTTATTGGTTTGAAAAGAGGACTTCACTTGTTTACCTAATTGACATGCATCACAAAGGTGGTCCTTAGTAAAGTCTAGTTTTGGTATTCCTCTCACTAAGTCTTTTTGGGTAATTCTCCTTAGATTTTTCATGCTAGAGTGACAAAGTCTCCTATGCCAAAGCCATGACTCATCAGATACAGTTTTCAAACAAAAAATAGTAGGAATATGAAAGCAATTCAAATCTAGCATATAGACATTGTTTACCCTTTTTCTATTTAAAACATCTTTACTATTAAGGCTTAATATGCAGCTAGTAGGAAAAAATTTGACACAATACCCTTTACCACATAGCTGACTAATACTTAACAAGTTATGCTTTAAGTCTTCTATCAATAGCACATTTTCAATGAAAAAGTTCTTAATATTACCAATTATACCTGACCCAATCACCTTCCTTGTGGTGTTATCTCCAAGTGTAACCTTGCCTCCACTCCTGGATTCTAGCGAAATGAATTGTGTAGAATCTCCAGTCATATGCTTTGAACATCTGCTATCCAGGTACCATATGCTCTCACGAGGCCTTGTGTGAGAGCCATCCTCTTCTTGATCTGAATGATCAAGTATGTCAGCCATTAAGCACAAATTAGTGACTTCCTCTTTTTTTTTCTGTCTCCGATGAATCTGAAGCTGAGTCCGCCCAAAAAGCTCTTTGGAACTTCTTTTTGTCCTTTTTCACAAATGGTTTCTCCTCTATTTTCTCCTTGCTAGGATTGGCTTTGAGTAATGGGCATTCAGTCTTTATATGTCCAGGTTTCCTGCATTCATAGCAAATAACTTCATTAGAAAATTTTGTATTTCTATTGAACTTACCTCTATTCCATTGTTGTCGTCTCTTTTGCTTCATCTTCAAAAAGCTTCTGAATTGTCTAGTCATTAAAGCAATGTCATCTTCATCCTCAGGTTGTGAATTTTCACTTTCAGACTCTTCCATATTCAATGCTATATTCTTCTCCCTTCGTGGTTCACCTGCATCAAACCTTCTTTGGCTAACTCCTTGCTCGTAAGCAATTAGCGATCCAAGAAGATTGTCAATGGAATATATGTTTGGATCTTTAGACTCTGTAATTGCAGTAATTTTAGCATCATAAGTAGTAGGCAAGCATCGCAAAATTTTATTAACCATTTCAACATTAGTTAACTCCCTACCTAAAGCATACAAAGAGGTGACAATTTGTGTGAATCTTGTGTACATTTCAGAAATTGATTCATTTGGTTTCATGCGAAACAGTTCATAATCATGCAACAATATATTAAGTCTAGATTGCTTAACCTCATTAGTCCCCTCATATGTTATACAAAGTCTATCCCATATGTCCTTTCCACTTTTGCAAGTAGAAACCCGCATGTAATCTTCTGATTTTAAAACAAAGCTCTGATACCACTTGTTGAAACTCGTTCAATAAGAATTAGGATGTTAAGCCTAATTAAATATCCCAAGGCTAACCAAGAGGGGGAAGAATTGGTAATTAAAATTTTAACCCTCTTTGAAAATTTAATGGAAACAAAACTTTAGTTTGTGAATTTTTCTAGAAAATTTTTCCAACCTCAAAGTTTTAAACACAAAAAGTAAATAAGCAGCGAAAAATAAGTTACACCAGATTTATAGTAGTTCGGTCAAAATCAGACCTACATCCACTCCCCAGAGGCACCCTCTGATTATTGCACTAATACCAATAGTGACTCTCCTTTAGCACCCACAGCAAGGCGGAGAAGCCTTTACAAACTCTTTTCACCACTACCCGGTGCGGCAGAGAACCGTCGTCCTTTCACACTCCCCTGATGTCGGCAGAGAACCATTCATCCTTTCACACTATTCCCAGTGTTGGCAGAGTACCGTCATCCTTTCACACCCTCTAAGTGTAGGCAGAGCACCTTTCGTCCTTTCACACCCTCCAAGTGTAGGCAGAGAACCCTTCGTCCTTTTACACTCTCCAAGTGTAGGCAGAGAACCCTCGGCTGTTCACACTTTTCCAAGTGTCGGCAGAAAACCGGATTTTCTTCCAAGACCTTCTTCACAAGTCTAATCTAAAAGAAAAGAGAGAAGAGTGAAGTAATCTCAAACTTAAAAGTGGAAACACTTACCCTTGAATACCAAGTGAAACCTTCACGCTCCAACGGCAAGAAATCTCCTTCAAATGCTCTCTCAAACTCTCTCCTTAACTCTCTTCTCAATAGGCACGAAAACCAATGAACAAAAAGATTAAGTTGCAGTTTAGAATAGCCTATTTATAGAAGAGACAAGAAAAACCATCCAAAAATGGCATATTTCAAGTTATCATGTTCAAGATCGTCCCGTATGATCGAAATTCGTCCTGGACGATTTTACTTAAAGCCTTGAAACGAACCTGTTTGTATATGTGTACGAAATGATTTCGCACAAGCTGATCGTCCCGTACGAACCAAGTTCGTCCGGTACGAACGGTTATAACCAGGTTGGTTCCAAAAATTGCAGAACGAACATAGAAAAATTGTCCTAAGTCGGTTATATTGTCTGGACGAAAATATGTTCGTCTGGACGAATTTTTTACAGAGAGCAACTCGTCCTGTACGATAATTAATTTCGTCTGGACGAAATTTTTCCCGAGAGCAGATCGTCCCTGACGATAATTAATTTTGTCCCGGACGAATAGGACTTAGAAAAATTTTCTAGGCAGTTCCTATTCGTTCCATGTGCTCTTAATAGGAGATAACTGTCTAATCGTCCCGTACGAACTGATATCGTCCCATACGATCAGTATAAAATTTATATGATCTCCTTATGTGTGTGTGTATGTTTTTATTCACTCAATTACAATCACTCCCTTTCAATTAAAAAATGACATTTTTTAAACTTCAAAATTCAAAAGAATTTCTTGCTGAATTTGATTTGAAGTCTTCATGTTTGAGAGTTTGATTCACCTGAAATGTTAGTACATACAGGAGCAAATACAAAATTTCTAAAAATTGTTAGGAGATAACTACACAAAGAACAATAATATTTGGAATCATCAAAACTATACAAGTTGCAAGAATTTAAAACATGCAAATAGCAACTATCATTAACACATGATACATTGGAGCAGAACAAAGCAACAATATCATCCAAATCTATTAAGGCTACGGTGAAGCCAGAATCCGCAAGTCTCTCTCAAAGACCAAGGTGTAACTTCCCAACGTACTTCTAAATAGTACCATTGGGTGTAACATGCATCACATAATTATTTACCCTTTTAGAAACATTTAATACAATTTTTCTTTTTAGAATTTCATGTAAAACATGCAACCATTAGTCCATTTATACATCCACGGAAGCATCTTTTAAATTAAAACCTCAATAAACACATTTACAGAGCCACTAAGGAAATCCAAACCAACTCAAAGTAGTACAACAAGTAAACTGCTTACTAACCTCATAAGTAGACTTCAAACATAGACTAAACATTAACATAAAATTCATGGTTTAAAATTGCGCAATATGAGGCTCGCCTTGAGGCCCGCCTTTGCGCAATTCCAATAAAAAACACCTCGATGCTTACGCCTCGAGTTTTTTTTTATGAGGCTTGCGCCTCAACTTGGTTGAGGCCAGCCTTGAGGCTGTCTCGCCTCACTGGCATGAGGCTTACGCCTCACGCTATATATATTAAAACTTACATAAATTTTGAAGTAAATGCCCGACATTGGACTCTATAGGAGAGGAGGAAGGGGAGAGAGCAGTTCACCATAATGATGATTCACATGAAGAACTCCTTAGTGATGACAGTGCTGATGACTTATGAGTTCTTATGTGATATGTCATTGCTATTTATTTTTGGAAATTGGAATTATATGTTAATGAAAAGAATACTGGAATTTGGGAAAGATAGAATTTTGAGTTGAACTATATTTCATGTTGTCTTATTATTGAGATATTTTGATTTCACTTCATATCTTATACTTTTTTATGTTTTATATTATTTACTCATTAGTATATAAAAATTTATCATTTTATATTTACGTAATCTTTTGATTTTGAGGCTTACGCCTCAAAACGCCTTGAGGCTTACGCCTCGCCTCATGAATGAAAAACGCCTCAATACCCGAATACGCAATTTTAAACATTGATAAAATTTAATTACTTGTAGATTAGTCTTCATCCACCTTTCCTTTTCCCTTTCCTGTAATAACAACCAGTAATAAATTACTGATGAGCTATGAAACTCTGTAAGTGATGCAACTTGAAATAACATTTAAATTGCATGATTATAAAATTCAAAATATGAAAACATAAATAACAGTTATACTACTTGAGCAAGCTTCATAATTCTCATTTGATATTACCCAGAAATTCTTCTTACATTCATACTGAATATCAATTTTACTTATTAAAAGATTTGGCTACTCATTCATAAACATATTCAATGGAGCCCAGGTAAACTTGGCATTATCGCTATTGAATTACATAGAAGTCTCTTTTGCCTCTTTGGGGTCCCTTTTGCCCCACCAGCTTTGCAGGTTTCATTTCTTTGGGGTCTCTTATGCCCATGGGGATCTTTTTTCCCCATATGCATTGGTAAGTCATACATAATTTTTAGCCATACTTTTGTGGGCTTCGAAAATTCAGCCCCAGCATCCACCCGCGTTTGCTTTTCTTTTCGGGGGAGTTTTAACGGATTAAGTTTCGGGGTAAATTTTGGGAAGGCAGATGGGTTTGCAGATAAGACACTACCCAGAGATTTCGCCTTTATTTTGTGAGGACTTTATGATATGAGTTCTTGTTTCTTATAGGCGCAAGCCCCTATAGTTAATTACCTCTCTCGATCACGAGAGATTACTTTTAATTAAGGCCAGTCATCGATCAAATATGTAGAGATACGTGTTATTTGGCAGATAGTAGCAGCATGGGTATAAAATTTTAGAATTGGGTTTGGATTTTAGAATTTGGAGAGTTTGATACTTAAAATAGATATTTCACTATCTAGCACTTAAAGTGGATGGTGGGGGAATGGATGATGGACCTGATCAAGATCCCATGGTTCCGTCGTCTCGGGCCATCATGATCCCTGATCTACTTAGTCAGAGGAGGTAGTCGACCCAATCTGACAAAAGGATCCTTGTTAGCAGCCATGGGTTGCTTTGTCCAAGGGGACCTTGTAGACTTGGGTTGGATATTTGTCACGACCCGGCTCGGCTAGCCCGATTATATCGGGGCAGGAACAGACGATCGTACGGAAGAGCATAATTACATAACATAATTTCATTTAAAACTTAAGGTTAGAACATACATATCATCCCAAAATACATGAAAGATCCACTAATAAACTTCAAACTCAATTGTTATAAAGTGATCAACTGTCTCATAACCAATAAAATTTTCTAATTCATCATCACAACATAAACTTTCACAATTACATAAACCTCAAATTCACGAACTACACTGAACAAATACAAAGACTCAAATTGAAAACACAAAAAGGAACCTTTTATCCTCCTGAGGTCCCCTACGACGATAGGTGTAAGGTCGTCGTGCAGCCATTACTTCTCTCCTGAAAATATTTCCAAAAATTAGGAATGAGCCAAAGCGCTCAGCAGGTAATTCATATCACAATTAATTTCATAAGATGCATATATTAAAAACATTTACAATTTAAAACTAATTCATTTCATTGAGCGAGTCATAACATGTACTATTCATTTTTCCTTTCATTCTTTCCTTTAACAATTGATTTCTTTCATTCATTTCTTTCATCTCTTTCATATGCACTGCAAAAATGTAAAATTGAATATGCTAAATGTATCATCCGTCACTTCCCGGAAGTACCAGTTTTTCGCGTACTGATAGGTAACGCAGTCAAAAGTTTTGGGCCATTTCCTTTACACTTGGCTCCGCAGAACCCAATTCCATTGGCTTATACAAGCCCTTAACATTTGGCTTTTGAAGCCCTTACCCATTAAGTTGGTACTTCTCGGATAACTGCAATAGAAATTTTATTTTCATTAATTTTTTCTATTCTTCTTTCATATCATTTTCATTTCATCATATTACACTTAAACTGTCTTTCCCACTTAATGCTGCTAATGAAAGATGAACTGGGTATCTTAAAATTAGGAACTCAAAACATTGAGCAGTGGATATAATATTGACAGTAAAATAAACAGCTGATTGATTCTAAATATGAATAAAATTTAACACTTATAAAATTAAAAGGGGTATGAATACCTACCTTAACGTCCTCAAGTAGGCTTCTATGACGTACGACGTCGTTCAATCACTTGCCTTCACCTTATCTACACCTAAAAGATATTTAAATTCTAACTAAGTATACAGTGATTCAAAACAATAATTAATACAAATTATTTCTATTTTCGGAATTATTTAAAATACCTAAATTTTGGAAACCCTAAACCTCCAATTTCATCAATTCTTTGATCTAAAATTGATCCCTAACACAATTACATAATTATAATAATATTTTCGGATTAAAAATAATGAAAATTACAAGAAACTAATTTTTTTATAAAAAGACAAATTTTATGCTTTAAAAACATTTCTTAAACCCTTAAAAATCATTTTCGTAAAGGATTCTTACGAAATTAAGATTTAGGTCAAAAACCCTAACTTATAAATCTCCAAAATTTTCCTCAAATCTCTATGTTTTTAACGTTAAAATATTCCTCTAAACATTTCTTAAAGATTTCGTGAAAAGATTTCGAAGAAATTCCAAAATCCTAAAAACCCTAGAATTTTCGATTCCAAATATCTAGAGATTTAGAAGGGTTCGTTTGAAAATAAACATACCGGAGTGTTTCCCTCGTCGCCCTCTTCGATTTGACGTAAAAGCTTCGCCGGAAGATCGTTGCCGGAACACCCTCGCGGAAGCCTAGCCGACCGCCCGTCCGCTCCCTATTCTGCTCGGTTCTCGTTCGGTTCGTGCGAATGGGGAGGTGAGGGGGGCCGGTGTGCTATAATAGGGAGAAAGGGATTTTTTTAAAAGTCTAATTTACCCTTACTTAAACAAATTTTGCCTATTATTAGTATAGGGGTAAAACCGGTATTTAGAGACTTCTAAGATTAATAACTCTCTAATTAGGCAAAATTAGTTATAACTTCTATATACCAAAACGATCAGAATTTCGCGTAGGATTTTCTAAAATTAATTTCGTTGCATTCCGATTTCGTTGCATTCCGATAACCTTGAAAATTTTACTTAAAAATTCGTCGCGGCGCTTTAAAAAGCGTGCGATGACTAAAATAGGATTTTTGGGTTTTACAATATTTGCCTAAGGGGACAAATTTGAATCCATCTTAGCTAACAGAGGGCTTTGTGCCCTATAGACTATATCCTATTGATTTATATCTTAAGGATTTGATGTCACTAAGAAGTGTATTGGCTCTGGCCATAATCGGTATTTTGGGGTACCATTTGGCAACAAAATCACTGGGTTCAGATGACCTCGGGGCATAACCGTTTATCCTGCGGTGCCATTTGGCGGTAAAACTACCGGTTAGAGGACACGTAACACGTTTGTACTGGCAGAAGATTGTTTGAAAATGAATCCTAATGATATTTTTGACTAAGCATTAGCTCTTTGTAAGCCGAAGTAGTTTTTCAATTTGTCCACCACAATAAACTGTTGCGGAGGGTGGATGAATTTGGTTTTAAGTATTTAATGGATGAATTTCAATTTTAAATATTTTTTGGATTTTGGAGTTTTTTAGAGTTAGGATTTCTTGGAATTTGTGGACTTTGTGGAGTTATGAATTTTGATGGGCATTTGGGTGGCATTTGAAAGTATTTAGAGTCAACCCCTCCGATTGAGATAAACATTCAACACGGTCATCATCGGGGTATTTTTAAGGTCACTTGAAGATATTTAAATTTTGTGGAGTTTGAGGATATTTTAAAATATTTGAAATTAACCCCTCCGATTGAGATCTACATTCAACACGGCCATCATCGGGGTATTTGAAGATATTTTGTGAACCCCTTCGGTTAAGATCTACATTCAACATGGCCATTATCGGGGTGTATAGGTTATTTTCATTTGTTGATTTAATCTTGTCAACTTTGTCGGGTTATCGACATAGGATTGGGTTTCTCTGGCTGCATGTTTTTGTTTGTGAATTTTCTTTGTTAAAGATCTTGAATGCCTAATATGAATGTATAAAATAAATATTTCGATCAACTTCGTGACTGCATATTTATCTGATGGTTCGAACCCTGTTTACTCATATTTACCTGCTTAGGAGGATCGAGTTTTGTAAGCTTTATGCCTTTATTAGTGAATTCTCTTGATTATAGGTCTTGAAGACCTAATATGAATGTATTAAAATAAATACACTAGTTGCCACAACCGTGTATTTATTTGAAGGTTCGAACCATGTCGACTCCTATTGATATGCATGAAAGGATCGGGTTCAAACTTGAATTCACTTATTGACCCGCGCAGCATTCCTAGACGTCACGTGTATATTAATAACACGCTCGTCGGGACCCATGCGGGTGTTTGAGGGCATTTTATAATTAAACCCTGTTGACTCATACATAAGAGGATTGGGTTTCGTAGGTTTATGACTTTATTAGTGAATTCTTTTGATTGTAGGCCTTGAAGGCCTAATATGAATGTATTAAAATAAATATACCGGTCGTTGCTCCCATATATTTATTTGATAGTTCGAACCCTGTCGACTCCTATTGATTCGCATAGAATGATCGGGTTCAAATTTGAATTCACTTATTAATCCGTGCAGCATCCCTAGACGTCACATGTGTACCAATAACACGCTCGCCGGGGACCATGCGGGTTTTATGATTGCATTTACCTCTTGTGTACCTATGTGTATATATACTAAGGTGCATGTACGGGGGTATTCTTGGAATATTTGAAAATTCCTTCTGTTCGCTTGCATAATTATTGCGGATCCGGTGGCGTTAAGTAGCAGCTTCTGAATAGAATTGTTCACTGCTTTGTACAAGTAGGCTGTCGTGCATTACTTGTTGTTTTTCTGCAGGTAGATTGTAGTGCACTAACTAATCTCCTGCTTTTGTATTTGTAGATGCTTGTTTGTGTGTTAGATGCACGGCTATCATTCATTAGGAGGCTTGCAAACCTCAATAATTTTATCCAACTCAATATTTTGAACTTGGTTGAACTGAGATTCACTCCATCTTTGAGATAGGTTGACGTATACGGGTGCTCTTATCATCTTCAGTTTTCATAGATGTCAGAACTATTTTCTCCCCAAGTATAGAACCAAGAAGGGGTTTTGGAACACCAGAAAGTTTAGTTCGAATTTGTTCAAACATCTCTCCCATTTTTATAGGATGTGTCCTTCTCTGTACATCAAGTTGTCTTCATACCCGAGGTACTAGCAGTATCTTAGTCACCGCTGCTGTAGGTTCTATCTATACTTGTATGCACAAGGATTCATTATACTTACAATATAGCCATTGTTGTTATCCACAAGTGCGTTGTATCATTCGTCCTTGCTCACAAGGAATGATTAGGTTCACTACGTACAATCTCCCGGATGTACTTATAGAAGATCCTATTGTACTTGCATCAGATCCACCTTTCACCAATCTTAGGTGGTAAGATGATTGTACTTGTTTATAGGAACTGATTGTATTCAGTAGGATCTCTTGGAAGTGTTCATACAAGAGCCATTTGTACATGTATCATATTCACCTTTCACCAATCTCAGGTGGTCATTGATTGTACTTGTTTGTAGGGATGGATCTTCCATTATCAAATGCAAGTATTGCCATCTCAATCTATAGGCAATGTTGTTTGTGTTTCGATTTCTTCATTGTTGCATATAGAAGACATTTATACTCTTTACACTGGATTGGCATTATTTGAACTAGATTGAATATCGTTATTCATAGGCATTGAAAGGATTGTTGCATTCGTATCTTGGCCCTCATTAATACTGTTGAGATACTCGTGTATTCTACGGTTGACTACTATTACTTGCAAGTACAACACTTTTAACCTCGTGGAGACTGTTGTGGAAGTCCGTTGAATTCATCAGCATTATTCATTACGTATATTGTCTTATGTATTCATAGGTTTCGATGATTGATGCTTGCTTGCAATTATTCAGAAGGTGTGAATTGATTATTGTTCATTGCTTGTATGCATCGAGGTCCTGTTCGCCATGAGTCCCCTGTTTATTCGTTTGTATTTGTTTGAATGAGTTAAATTATTATTTGATATTTGAACTTTGATCTTGATTGTGCATTTTAGGATTTGGGATTCCATTTCTTTTAGTTTAGTTCAAGTCTGGTTCCCTGTTGTTCGTACAAGTCCTTTGCACATTTGATTCTTGTTCTATGCATTCAAATTCAAGTACAAGTCCTTTGTATTGCTGCTCAAGTGAGATCTTCTTATTGTTCAAGTCTTGTGTACTTCAATGAAAATTTCGGCAACATCCCGACATATCCCCCGTTTGGGGGAAATGTAGGGGAGCTGGGCCTTCCCACCACGCTACTCGAGCGTGTATGGTAGGTGTCCTTAGACACCGCGGCCGTACATTTTTTCATCCCACCATGCTACAAGAGCGTGTATGGGGCCTTCAATAGTACCTGTACGAGAACACCAGTGACTTCCCCACCACGCTACAAGAGCGTGTATAGGGCTTACCCACCTCGCCGTATGCGTCGCATCGGGCTCCCTCCTACCATGCTACAAGAGCGTGTATAGGTGGTTCCCTGGTCCGCCGCAAACCTCCAATCAAATTGTCGTAACTCCCGATCCTATAGGTAGGGAGCGTCATTGGGGAGAGAGCGAGAGGGATATCGAGAGAGAAGGAGAGCGGGAGTGAGAGAGAGAGAGCAGTCCGAGAGCCCGAAGGCTTCGTACTCGCAACCTTTTAACGACGCGAGGTTGTGCGAATGACGTGGGGAGAAATGACGTCTGCATGTGAGCGACGTGCGAACGACGTGCGTGGGATGGCTTCCGACAGGTATGCACAATCTCTCTTTTTTTGTTTCGTTCGGCAGGTCAACAACTTTTAAATTGATATTCAGTACTCCTTCCATATTCCTTATCCATACTAGACTTGCTGCAAACTTTCTTATTCATTTATTGTATAACATGAACATGTACATAATAAGTAAAGAAAATGATCTCTTTCCAAAACATTATTAATAAGGAAAATATTTAAATGAACATAATACACTTTGATTTAAACTCACATAATTAATTTATGTAAGTGGTTAATCATACTTGAAAACTTAACTATGAATATTCTTTAGAAAAATGAAACTAACTAGTAGTGTTTATTTTTCTTAAATTCATGCAATATCAAATTTATAAAAGTTTTCTTTGAACTTTAAATTGCATGACTTACCTCCTTGATGAATGATTTCTTCCAAACCTAACCTACACTACATAACCTTCTCCTTTGATACACTAACCCAAAACTTTATTTCTGCATAAATATACGAATAACCCTACAATAAGAATAGATTACCATCTTTTAGAAATGTTACTAAATTTAGATAACATAGAAGATAGCAATGTTTAGTATATATATTACCTTCTTTTTCTTTTAAATTTCCCTCTCTTAAACTTCCTTCACCATGTCATCTATTCTCACTCGCCCTTTATTTCAAACTACAATTGATCACAAAATTTCCGTATTAATACATTTAAATCTTGATTACATTGTTTCACTAATTTCCATTTCATAAATTTGACCATACCTGTAACAAACTCTCACTGCATTGCTTTGAATTTACCAAACAGTGAGCTGAAATCTCTACAGGGATGTCTACAGCCACTACCCAGCTCCTCCGCCTGTTGCTTAGGCCGAATTTCTGCATAGGGAATTCTGTCGAGACAAACAGCATTTCCGCAAGAAGCATAATGCCGACACTGCTACAGGTCTCCTATCTCTGCCTACAACCTCTGAACCAGGGAACAGTGATTCCTGGACTTCTAGCCGAACCCTCTCAAGGAAAAATTCTGCACCGAAAACCTTCTCTAGCCATCTCTATGGGATATCCACGGTTAAGAAGATAATATCAATGGAAAGTGGGTCCCACTTTCTAACTGCTCACCAAAAGACTCCAATGAATACATCCCTTTCTTAAAAAAAAAAGAAAATCATTTTAATAATTAATTTAACTAACTTATACGTAACATAATCTAGTAATACTAATTTAATTAAACACTAATTAAGTATAATTTACCTGAATCTCATAATCTAGTAATACTAATTTAATTAAACACTAATTAAGTATAATTTACCTGAATATTACCGGTTCTCAGACAAGGAGAAGTTCATCTCCACCTATTATGTTGAAGGAACTTTCTAAGCCAACCAGTTCAAAGAATGTCTCGCCTAAATCATCTTCTCCGAAGATTGAGATCACTTTGCATTCAGGCACTTCGAAGAGAAAGAATGGAACATCGCCAGCTAAAAGATCTCTTATGTGGTTTTTTCTAGTAGCATTTCAAGCCGCCAAAGAACCCAACCATCATATTCTCCATGTCAGCCAAGCTTGAAGTCTAAGAAGTCTTTAAGGTGTGCGATAGGAGATCACACTTTGTCTTCACTACCCCTAACTTTGATAGAAGACATATAGGTCATTTTGGAGCCCCTGGAAGTAGAAGGGGTGCGCCGAGGGGAAACAGTAGCACATAAGGTACTTATCAAGTGGAAGGATTTGCCGGAGTACGCAGCCACATGGGAGCCATATGAGATGATCCATAGAGTCCCATCATTCCACCTTGAGGATAAGGTGTGTCCTGGGGTGGGGGGCATAGCTAGGCCGTGGGAGCTATTATCTATTATGTAAGGAATAAAGGAGAAGCTGTTTAGGAAGGTTCCTAATCAAGAGGGAGTTGTTTAGGAAGTTCCTAGTTAAGAGAAATTATTTTATGAAGGTTTTTAGGGTGGAGTTATTTATGAAAGTTTCCTAATTGTGTTTATGCTATTTAGGAAGTGTTTAATAGTATAGGAAGGTTTTCTAAAATATGTTTAATTGTTTAGGAATGTTTCCTAAATCATATTTAATTGTTTAAGGAATGTTTCCTAAATCATGTTTAATTGTTTAAGGAATGTTTCCTAAATCATGTTTAATTATTTAGGAAATAGGAAGGTTTCATAAATTATGTTTATGTTAATTAGGAAGGTGCTATTTATTTAGACATGTCTCTGAAATTATGTTTATGTTGATTAGGAAGGTTCTAATTGTGTTATTGTGTTCTAGGGCTATTTAAGAGGGAGTTTGTCTATATGGTTTATGGGGGATATTGCTGAGTTTATTTTAGGTTCTAATTGTGTCATTGTTGATAAGACTAGAGAGACAGTTGAAGGTAAAATTGAATTATGGAGGTCAACCTTAGAGTCTAAAGGTTTTCGCTTGAGTAGATTTAAAACGGAAAATATGGAGTGTAATTTTAGTAGTAATAGACCAAGTGAGGGGATTGTGATTTTGGGCGATCAAGTCATTAATAAGAGTAAACATTTTAGATTTCTTGGATTTATTGTTCAGAGTGATGGTGAAATAGATGGGGATATTATCAGCTGAATTCAAGTTGGATGGTTGAAGTGGAGAGTGCATCGGGCTTGTTGTGTGATAGAAAAGTACCCCTCAAACTTAAAGGAAAATTCTATAAGATGGTGGTGAAGCCTGCAATGCTTCATGGTGCCGAATGTTAGCCATTAAAAGAGAAGCATGATACTAAGTTAAGTGTGGTAGAGATGATGATGCTCAGGTGGATGAGTGGCTTTACCCTTAGAGATAGGATACAAAATGAGCATATACGTGAAAAGGTTATAATAGCTCCAGTAGAAGATAAGATTAGAGAGAGTCGCCTTAGATGGTTTGGTCACATAAAACGACGACCTTCCGATGGCCCGGTTAGGAGAGTAGAGGTATTAAATTTGACTTATGTTAAGAAAGGTAGAGTCAAATCTAAAAAGACTTGGTTAGAAAATATTAAGAATGAGCTTTCTTTATTAGATTTAAACGAGAATTTGACTTTTAATAGAACACAATGGAGACAAAGGATTTATATAGCCGACCCCACGTAGTGGGATAAAGGCTTGATGTTGTTGTGTGTTCCTAGCGATGTCTAGGGTTTGTGGGAGAGCTGATCTACCTCTCGAATAGTAGATCAATTATATTTTGCTTTATTATTGAAGGAAAAATAAGAAAATCAGCCTCATCTTTGTGTTCCTATGCTGTTTTTTTTCTTTTACTCCTGTTTTCGCTTCCAAGTCGCATCAGAAACATGGGCTTTCTATTTAGCCTTTGGTCACCAGTTCATTTTGTCCTCTATTGAGTCAATGCTGTTTGCATCTCTCTTTTCGTAGACCCTGCATTAAGTGGAGTTAGTGAATTGATTTAGATTTAGCTAAATGTATTGTTACTCTCTGGACAAAATGAGACTTCCTTGATCTGTGAAATAAAAAATTATCCTTATTTTATATTCCAGCATACTGCAATGGTTTCTTCTCGTTTCCTTATTTGAATGTTAATTCTTCTAGGGAATCTATCTAGTTGCTTCAAAGTTATTTTATTTGTTCCAGTGTATTATATATTACCGGTGTCTAGAAATGTAATACCTTTTAATGTTAGTGCCAGACAAGGAGAGGCATGAACTATGTCAACTTTACAATATGCATGCAGCACATATATAGAATACATGTTTGGAGCAGTGGTTAAGTTGCTTTTAGTATTATTTGAAAGTCCAGATTTGAGTCATGGAAACTTCCTCTCTGCAAATGCAGCTGTAAAGGATGTGAATAACCCCTCAAACTTTGCATTGGTGGAGATTCCATGCACTTTGTCTTGGATTAAAGAAGAAAGATCTACAGCTAGGTTTGGGACCATTAGATGAGTTGAGAAAATGGGATGGTAAATAGAATTATTGCTATTAAGAGGTAGCACTATCAGCTTTGATGTTGAAACGGACTTAATGTTGCACAGCTTGCAAATACAATTTAGCTTCTACAGTTTCCTATGATTTGCCGTTGTTCAAACTTTATGTTTACAAACTTGTCCCATCTGGCATTGGCATAACTAGTTAAGATGGCCAAAAAGCAATCTTCTCAGATACTTGAACGCATATGGATTGTTTTTAGCAAATTTCAGCCGGAGTCCGTGTTGCACCAGCACATGCTTGTATTGGGCAACACTCATACTTCTTTTGTGCACATGGAGCTTTTCTATGCTTGCACGTCCTTGTATTTATGAAGAGACCAGTTCTTACTTGTGCTTGTATACGCGTTGGGGTGTCCATGGCACTTCAAATGGCCTGTACAAGTTAGACTTTAAGATGGAAAAAATTATCAGATTCTTATATCGTGTCAGGTGTTTACTCTGTTTCCATGTGAATGCACTCTATTGGTGGAGCCTTTCATGATTTTAGCCTCTACTGGTGTTCGAGAAGAGACAATCGACACAAGACAGTTATCGACGTGGGTTTAATTTAGTATTTTGTCTCGTGCTAAGTGTGGTTGCTGTCCATGGATGAACTGATTGGAGTAACATATTACTTTAGAGTGTGTTTTGCACTATGATGCTCCGACACTTCTCCTCAAAGATTCGTGCAATGTCCAACACATATCTGACACGACACGTGTCCGACACTCCTCCAATATGTATCGGACACACCAACAACGTGTCCGATTAAAAAAATATTAAATACAAATTGGACACACGTATCTTAAATATTTTATGATTTTTTAAATAGAATTTATTGTATTTAAAATTTAGACTTATTTAAAATATAAAAATTAAATTTCTTATTTTTCATCCACAACACCAAATCAATCGCCCGCACTTAATACCCCATTCATCAAATATTCTCATTTTCACTTCTCTTTGGTGGGTTACAATTTTGATTTCACAACAAATCCCTTTGTCATCTCCACATCGAAGTCTGATGTCGTTACAACATAAACATTTAAAAATAATATCTATATCAATGTATGATGCTATCATTACATTGATGCTCGATGCTAGCAATTTCTATACCCACAACTTGACATCTCATCTTTGTCCAACGACTTCTCAGCATCGACGACCAACGCCCTGTCAACATCGACGTTAAAAACCCTTTTAACATTGACGCCCAATATCTACTGCATAACATCAATACCTGACTCTCAATAGCATTGTCATCTCTTCTCTCGATAACTGATAAACGACATCGACACCCAACTCTCAATAGCATTGTCATCTCTTCTCTCGATAACTGATAAACGACATCGACACTCAACTCTCGACATCCTAATATTAATCATTTTAAGCACAAATTCTAGTTAAATGACTTATTATTTCTAAATTATTTTTAAAATTTTTCTTATTCAATTTTTATGCGCTATTTTTAAAATATAAAAACTACAATATCGTGTCCAATCCGTGTTCGTGTCCTATATTTTTAATAATTGACATGTCCCATATCCATGTCGTGTCATATCTGTGTCGCCGTGTCTATGTTTGTGCATCATTGGTTTTGCATATTCAAATGTTGTTTGCATATTCAATTGTTTTTAGTAGTTGAATAAGTAATTTTTTGAAAGACTGCTAACATGCAAGTAAACTAAGAAGCTCCTATAAAATCTAAAAATTGACTTTATGAATCACAAGAAGTTTAATTTTTTTTTTAAACTAGCAAGAAAATATATTATACTAGCAAGCATCTAGGGAATGACTGATTCAGTACATTAAGCATTCTGAAGTCTCTTCAATTTATAATATCTCCGTAGTTTCTCTTACAGAAAATTCAATATGTAATACTAAATGAAATAGCAATGCGACAAAAGATTTTTTAAAGCTGGTTAATGATTGTTGTGGAAATTATTTATGGGTTGCACTAGAGTAGAGCACCTTGATTAAGTTTAAAGCCAACGACGACATGGAAAGGCGATGATTGCTGAGGTACCAACTAAAGATGCTACATAAGCAAAAAAAATATAGAAAGGCCATATATTCATAGAGAATTCTAAGACCGTTTTGAACAGTGTTGAAAATGAAAAGTAGCAATTATACATTGTAATATCCGGTTTAAGGATGGGCCGGTTCAACGGAACTGGCCGGCCTCTAATAAGAGCCGTGACCCCCCTCCTAACAGCCCCGTTTTGTGAACAGAAAAGGGGCGGACGTCTGGGTAATAGCAAACACATGCGTGGGAAGTTTTGGATATTCTAGTTCGCCATTTTTAGCCATTCGTCATGTTTGGAGATAAGATTAAACCACTCCTTTTCATTCTTATTGTTAAGGAAGTGCTAAATTGGGAGAAATTTCAACGAACGAGAGGAACGGCTGGGAGGAAGAAAGAGAAGAAGGTTTATTTTTAATTATTTATTTCTGTATAAATCCTTCCCTAATTCTTCATCTAAACAATCATCTAAACAATGAGGGTGTTTCATTAAGGGCAAAGGAAGAGATTTGAATAATTCGAGAAATGAAGGAGAAGGATTTTGAGTTGGAATAATCCTCTTTTTGTAAGTGATGTTCTTATCATATGTCTTATGTTAGATTTTGTAGAATAAATCCTTAAAATTTATTTTATGGAAATTTTAGAAGGGAAAGGAAGAAATAAAAAATTTGAGGGAGTCTGACTCAGCAAATAAGAAAGGTCTTTTGAGGTAAAAGACATGAGTTAAGAATTTTATATCTTATCTATTTTGGAGAAATTCTTAATGATGGATTAGAAAGAATTTTGATTAACCTTGTGTGCTAGGTAAAGAATCGACGCTAATAAGAGAATATTCGGGAAAAATTGTCTCAAGAGTTGAAAGTATTGAAGTCAAAACATTCAAGTGGGTAATTATAATTATGAAATTCAATATTTTGTATTATTATTTCAAATATGATATAATGTTTTGTATCAAAATATTACTTTCAAGGTTTTATTTTTAAAGACTATCGTGTGTGAAATATTGAAAGTTTAAATACATAAATAAATGTAAATATTATTACAACAAAAAACATACGGATCAAATAACATGAATGAAATTATGTATATGAATGAAAAAAGATGTTATATGATACATGCATGTATTAAGGAAATATGTAAACGAAAAAATGACATATGAAAATGAATAAAAAGGTTCAAAATAAATGGAAAAGAGAGGAAAAGGATATGCATAAAAACTACAGGAGTTCACCCCCTTATAGTACTGGTTGGGAACGCCATACTCGTGCACGTAAAAAAGAAAAAGGTCATGGAAATAGAAAAGGAAAAATGGAAAGGTTGTACCTTTGGGTACATTGAGACGGTGCTCTTGTACGAATTAAATGGGAAAATGAAATATTAAAGTTTTAAAATGTTTTAAAGGAAAATGGCTGTATATGTATAAATTACTGAAATGAATGAAATAAAGTTAAAAAATGATAGGATGCATATTAAAGATTATAGTTGTATTGTAAATAAAGAATATTCATATTGATTGTTTTAATAGTTACCAGTTTAAACTCAAACCACTAAATTAATATTTTAGGTAAATCCCCAAAGAAGAAGAAATGGCTGAAAGGGAAAAATTCATGTATAGAAGACGACGTGCAAATGAAAACACGTAAAATGACTGATGAGAATGCTTAGTTCGATTTTAGATTGATTATAGTTTTCTTAGTGATTAGTGGCTCTTCAGTGATGAAAAATTTATGTTAATGTGTTTTAAATTGAAACGGAAGGAATTTGTAATATTGTTTGACTTTTCATTCCCGCCTCGTTAGATCAAACATCCGGGCTGGGTCGTGCCATACACTCACTGGTGTAGAAATTGAAGAGGAAGAGGGGTCCATGGTGGGTGCTGCTACCGTTTAAGGGAACTTGGGGATAAAGAAGATACATGCCAAAAATTCATTTGAATTGCCTTTCTTGAAGAGAAAGTATCCTCTTTTGGCCCCTGTAATTTTTCCAATTGCTTTACTTATCAATAATCTAGCATATCAAAATTTTGATTTGTAAGAAAAACATGTGATTAAAAAAATATCGCATGAGCACCTCTTCCATGGTGTTCTTAGTAGTGATATGGGGGTTTTGTGCTTGCATTTAGTGCAAATTTTGTCCCCAAAGGCCCCTTATGAAATTTTCTTCTCCCATAAATAAAGGCACTGCCAAGTCATTTTTGCTTTTCAATTTAATTTAGAGTGTGTTTTTGAGATTTTTAAAGGCTAAAATAAAGTTTTGTTTGTGCTCATAGGTGAGCTCTTTAGTTTTTTTGTAAATTCAATGTATCCAATTATGTGACATATTTATGGACTTGTCCTACTGGCCAGTCAAGCTGGTCTGGCCTGGATCGGCGCTGGTTTACAGCAAGCGGAAAATAGCAGGCCGCGGGGAAGAAAATTTGAATAGGGAAGGAGGCGGCTAGGAGGGAAAAGGAGGGGCTGTTTTGGGAAGTTTTTGGGATTGCATGCTTTAAGTAGATTTTTTCTTAGGGTTTAGGTTTTTTTTGTTTTGTTTGTTGAAATTTAAATTTGCTTAGGTGAGAGGGCTTTGGCCAGTAGCTAGGGATTTGGGAGAGCCGAATCTTCCTCTCCAATTGAAGATCCAATTGTATCTTGCATGTTCCTTCATAGTTCTTGCAATAAATATTGTTCTTGGGTGTTTTTCTTCCCAATTTTCATGTGTCGTTTGTTGATTTGGCTGAAAGTGCTTCCACTTTTGTTTGTTCATTTATATTTTCATTTTTTGCTGCATTTTTTGCCCAATGAATTATTTTAATTATTTCTTTTTCGATTCACATTAGCGAGAAATTTAACAGCATTTTGGCATCACCCTTGGGAATGATGTGTTTATCCATCACACTTCAAAAAAATATGCATAGTTAGTGTCAAGGATGCTATGATTGATGTCTTTAAACCCACCATGCTTAAGAAAGCGTATATAGGGATTCATGTACATGCAAGAGAAATAGAATATAATGAGAGAATGCATATATATATATATATATATATATTCTAACAGTATTATTTCCGCATTTTGACAAGTCATTCCATGTATCTTTTATATTGGTTCCTTTGCATGGCATGGTTTATTGTATTGCAACTGTACTACTCATTGATTAAAAGATAACATTAGCCATATTTCATTTATTATTTGGGTAAAGCTGGGTTTGCTTGTCTTATTGGTGTTCTTACTAAATGAAAATTTGCTGTTGATTTTGCACGATGAGTGAAAATGTGAAATCTTTGAAATTGAGGATGCGTTTACTATTAGCATGAATATGTAATGTGTTGTTTAAAGTACTAACCTGCTATATTCTTACATTTTTTTGTTCATTGCAGGTGCACTACAAGTTCAACAACCTTTCACTGCTTTGGGAGCCTCTGATGTTAATTTCCGGCTTCCTATTGCTTTTTGTTGCATGTATTGCGTACATGCACGCAGACTTGTCCATCTCTAAGTCTTCTGCTTCATATATTGCTAAACTTCAGTGGGATGAGGTGTGAATATGCTGACTGGCTTATAGAGCTATGTCATCATTTAATATTTTATTCTTAAATTTTAAGTGTTAAACTGCATATTTCTTTTTTATTCTAGGAAGTCAATTAAAATATTTTTTACTGGATATGCTAACTGGCTTATTGAGCTATGTTATCATTTAATGCTTATGAGTTTTCTTGCAATATCTCTTCCACTTTGTGAGTATAGAATTTCTAATTCGGATGTGATAAAGTAGATGTTTAACATAGCTTGGGAACTAGCATCACTGAAGCCACTCGGATTATCAACCATCGTGTGATCTCCAATTGCATGCTCATTTGCTTTGCTATGAAGTCTCAAATGTACTAACATAACTGCTGAACCATAGTTTTGGCATGAATCCAAAATCTGATTACTCAGTTAATTTGGCTGTTTCTTCACCTATCTCGGATTAGATAGCTTGTATCTCAACTGGTCTGTTGATGGTATTTGCTTGACCCCTATCGTTCTTTGAAATTCTTTGTTAGTTAAAGCTTTTTTCATTTGACTTGATGTATCGTTCTCCGGTTATTATTATAATCATGATTAAGCTCATTGATGTCAATATATCAAGATATCACTACATTTTGTAGTCTGTTTATTTCCCTCAGTGGCTCCACCATTGACATGATCATATTACTGTCACTGCATAATTTACAGTTATCTGCCTTATTTGGATGCGCATTTTGTCAACATTCAACGGTCCGTAGCTGAAGGATATTCTCTACCGAACAGTTAGTGTTATTTAACCCTTGTTTAGCCAAAAATATTTTGTCAACATTCTTGAGTCAGTATGAAACAAAGGACTGAATGCAAGAACATCTCAACTCTTTCAGATCAAGCTTCTTAAAGATGGACTTCTAGTTCCATATGGATTAAGAAGCATAATAGTTTTCCCGTGATGGCATCATTTTTGCTAATATAATCTCATATTTTGTGTCCACACGTCTTTTTTGAAAGCTCTAACTTTCATCTTCTGGTAGGTGCAAGCCACTGTCCAGCAGGTTCAGAATGTCATCAGAAGGTGCTTATCAGCTCATGAAAAGCTGGAGACCTCATTACAAGATCTCTCCAGGACTGGGGATGTTCACTCTTGTAAAGCAACTCGGAAAATAGCTGATGGATTATTGAAGGAATTGTCGAAAGAACTGAAACCCTTGATGGGTTTTTTGCAATCATCTCCTCAGGCTGCTCAAATATGGCCTAAGGTCTGTAGATGCTTATTTTTTAATGTTTCTTTGGCTTTGAGCAATCATTCCTGTGCTATGCTTAAGTCGCTCACTCTGGAATCCTGAGTTATGAAATTAAATCTCTTTGATATCAGTTTTCCTCTAAGTGACATTTGAGCACGTCTTCCTATAGATTGGTTCTTGAATTTGTCACCTTAGCTTGCTGGACTTGCTATCAGTAAGGGCGGCACGGGGATCATTTCTTAAAAGAAATATCTATGGCAATTGCTTTAATATTTGAAATACTTATATTTTTGGTCAAGTTTTTATCAAAGATAAGAGATTTGTTTCTTCAAAGAAATTTTTTTTTGTGATAGACTCGTTTGAAATTGTCAGACATTTTTTTTAAGATAAACTTTCTCAAGGGAGTTTGTCTGTAAAACTTTCATCCCATTATATTATATGATTTAAGGGGGAATGACCTGTTTGCCTTTTTTAAAGAAGGGGTATTAAGGCCTATTTTAAAATAGGAATAACATTTGTTTTTTATGCACTATTTTTTGTGTTTATATTATTTTATTTTATTTTGAATCAATTGTTTTCCATGCAGTAAGCTCTCTTAAGATGAGATCTTGTTATGGAGGTTGTTTTGCTTTTTAAAGCCCTTTTAAATTATTTCTACATAATAAAACACTTTTATGCATTTTGGGGAATTTTTCAAGTGGTCTTCATTCCAAACTTGAAGTGGGTTTAAGTGATGTTTTAACTTAAGCATGACGCACCATTAGCCCCTTGCATTATTTGAGTTGGATGCAGGGAAAGAAAGCGGGAAAAGGTACCGAGGTGCTAGAATGATGCATAGGCAAAAGGATCTTAATGCATGGGGTGATATAATTCTTCATCCCATGTGGTTTCATTTGTCAAATATAAATCACCCAGAAAACTAAGGTCTATTTTTATTATGTTCTTTTAGTTACCATTTTGGGTTTTTGGGTTTGTATTAGCTTAGGATATCTAAAGTATTCTAAGTTGCCTAGGAAGTTAAATGTGTGACAGACATCAAAAGCTCTCTTAAGATGAGATCTTGTTATGGAGGTTGTTTTGCTTTTTAAAACCCTTTTAAATTATTTCTACATAATAAAACACTTTTATGCATTTTGGGGAATTTTTCAAGTGGTCTGCATTCCAAACTTGAAGTGGGTTTAAGTGATGTTTTAACTTAAGCATGACGCACCATTAGCCCCTTGCATTATTTGAGTTGGATGCAGGGAAAGAAAGCGGGAAAAGGTACCGAGGTGCTAGAATGATGCATAGGCAAAAGGATCTTAATGCATGGGGTGATATAATTCTTCATCTCATGTGGTTTCTTTTGTCAAATATAAATCACCCAGAAAACTAAGGTCTATTTTTTTAATGTTCTTTTAGTTACCATTTTGGGTTTTTGGGTTTGTATTAGCTTAGGATATCTAAAGTATTCTAAGTTGCCTATGAAGTTAAATGTGTGACAGATAAAATGAAGAAGAAATTTATTACTGTATTTTCAAATATTTCATTAGTCGTTTATATGCATATTTTTTCACTTTTCTTTTGGTGAAACTATTGCAAAAGCTTTGATAACTTGGGGGGAGCTAAGAGATTTTATATTTGTTTAATATATAAAGAATAATTATACTAGAATTTTGGATATATAAAAGATTGTTTTTAGGATGCAAGTCCATATTTGCCACCTAATTCCAACTGGATTTGTTTGGAGATCCAATTGGTGGTAATTCAGCATTTTAAAGCTAGCGAATCAACTCCCTTGTTTTCCTACCAAGAGATAATACATGTTGCCAAGTCCCAATGCGCACTTGATCATCTATTACTGGGGTTAATAAAATGTAGGCCATTTTCATTTTAAGAATTCATCTCATCTGCAAGTTTAAAAAATTATAGAAATTGATGTTATTTTTGCACAAAATACCGACATTCTAGTTGCAGTGGAAAAATTTGTAGTGTAAAATTATGTCTATGGTTTTATTATGTAGAAGGGGAGGCTTAGATCCACTGGAATTATCATTTACTGTTCTGATTTTCTTGAACCTTCTTGCAGTGGTAGAAGCTTGAGTGTGAAAGCCTAATGGCATACACTTCCGCTTGTAACTCAAATGAAATTGACCCATTTTGTAATATGACATTCTGCAAATTGCAAAATGCTAATGAGTTTGTCATGCTTATTAATGATTCCTTTCATACATGTGCATACAAAAATTAACAATTATGTTTATTTTCTCTAGTTGCATATGTAGATACATAGTAGCAATTTTTTTATACGCTTCTATATTTTATGTGAGAAAAGTCTCCCTCAAACTTAAGGTTAAATTCTATAAGATGGTTGTGGGCTTTGAAAATTCGGCTCCAGCCTCCGCCCGCTATTGCTTTTCTTCGGGGTGGGAGTTTTAACAGAATTAAGTTCCGGGATAAATTTTGGAAGGCATATGGGTTTGTAGATAAGACACTACCCAGAGATTTCGCCCTCATTTTGCGAGGACTTTATGATATGAGTTTTGGATTTCTTTAGGCTCAAGCCTCTATAGTTAATTACCCCTCTCGATAACGAGAGAGAACTTTCGATTAAGGCTATTCGTCAATTAGATACGTAGAGAATACGTGTTATCTGGCATATAGTAGCAACATGGTTATGAAATTTGGAAATTGAGAGGTTGATATTTAAAATTAGAAATTTCACCATCTTGCACTTAAAGCAGATGGTGGGGGAATGGATGATAGACCCGATCAAGATCCCATGGTTCCGTCATCCCGGGCCATCGTAGTCCCTGATCTACTTAGTAAGAGGAGATAGTCGACCCAACCTGACAGAAGGATCCTTGTCGGCAGTCATGAGTTGCTTCGTCCAAAGGGACCTTGTAGACCTAGGGGGAGTATTTGCCTAAGGGGACAAATTTGAATCCACCTTAGCTAACATAAGGTTTTGTGCCCTATCGATCATATTCTATTAATTCATATCTCAAAAATTTGATGTCATTAAGGAACGTATTGGTACGTGTCCCCGGGTCATAACCGTTTATCCTGCGGTGCCATTTGACGGCAAAATCACCGATCAGAGGACACGTACCACGTTTTTATTGGCAGAAGATTATTTGAGAATGGATCCTAATGATATTTTCGACTAGGCATTAGCTCTTTGTGAGCCGAAGTACATTTCAATTTGTCCACATCGGCAAACTGTTGTGGAGGGTGGATGAATTTTACTTTTAGTGTTTTGATGGTTGATTTCAAATTTAAATATCCTGGACTTGATGATTTTTGGGAAATTTTGATTTTTGATTTGGTGGGTGTTTGAATGATATTTTGAAATATTTGGAGTTAACCCCTCCGGTTAAGATCTGCATTCAACACGGTCATTATCGGGGTGTTTTGGGTCACTTTCATTTCATTGACTGGACCTTGTTGACTCTGTTAGTTTACCGACAGAGGATCGGGTTCGTTATAGGCTTTGTGCCTTTATTAGTGAATTCTCATTGTTATATGCCTTGAAGGCCTAATATGAATGTATTAAGATAAATATATTGGTCGTCACCACCGTATATTTGTTTGATAGTTCGAACCCTATCGACTCCTATTGATACGCATAGAAGGATCGGGTTTGAACTTGAATTCAATTAGTGGCCCGCGCAACATCCCTATACGCCACCTGTATACTTATAACACGCTCGCCGGGGCCCATGCGGGTGTTTGGGGGCATTTTGTAATTATTTACTGAACCTTGTAGACTCCTATTTACTTGCGTAGGAGGATTGTGTTCAAATTTATTGACTCGCGCAGTATCCCTAGATGTCACATATGTTCCTACAACGTGCTCGTTAGGGCCATTGCGGGTTTATGATTACACTTACCCCTTGTGTACCTATGTGTATGCAGACTACAGTGCATGTGCAGGGGCATTCTTGGAGTATTCAACGGGTCTTTTACGACGGCTCATAGAAGTCTGTATTTATCGTAACACTTCAATATTTGTAGAAGATATGTTGGACGCACGACCATTATTCATCAAGAAACTTGCAAGTCTCAATAATATTATCCAAACTCAATGTTCAGAACTTGGTTGAACTAAGATTAATTCCATCTTGATTTGATCTAGCTTTCTCATCCCAGAACTTGTATTGAGATCGATAGGAAACTCCTAGGTTATGCCATCATCATCACTTTCTATTGTTGTCTTTAAATAAAGGATCAATCCTTTCAATCTTGGATGGCTATATTCTTACCGATGTCCTGTACCTCCGGATTAGTGATCACTACCTTGAGCTGTCAACTATAACAACTGAATCTGTATCAGGTTGCCCAGGAGATTCTTACAAGATATCAATTCCTAAAATACTTATTGCAACCCTCAGGATGATTGGGATAACAATTGTATTTCCTATTTGTAATTGTGAGTTTAGGCCGCCAATCTTTGCATTAACCTTTGACATCATATTTGTCAAATATTGATCATAAACTCTGGTGGGTGCAATGTAATGTGCTTCAACATTCACTTGAATCTATTCATATGCATCATACTGTCATTTTCATTGTATATAGGCTCTTCGAAGTTGCAACTTAACACATTGAATGTGGGATAAATCTCCTGTAGTATCATTGAACACTTCTGTTTACAGAAGATGGATGTATCTAAGTGGTGGACATTCATATTTTTCTCGCCTGTCTTTCGGCGTTCATAAGGACCAATGTGTATGCTTGCAAGATAACTGGCCTCGGTCGTAGGGAGATTTTCAGCTTTGTAGCTTGTCCACTATTGTCATTCATGAGAGAACGGGTACTCTGCTTGTCGGTTGATGCTTGCTACTTGTGAGTGTACCATCCTCCTTTCATCACTCTTTAGTCGCCGTTTACAAATAGTTCTTTATCTTGTGCTAGCCATAACATTCATCGAGAACTATTGCATGGTGATTTGTAGGTTGAAGTGTCACATCTCTTGTAATTTCTATTGTTTGTTGCTTGAGGACACATCACGTTTGATGTTGTGAATGATCTCGTAGGCTCTAATGGCCTCCATATCATAACTTAACAATCTTCTTATTATGGGCAAACAAATCCCCATTTGCAAGTTCTTGGCCTTCAAAGGTGATTTACAACTAGTGTAAGGAATTTGATATTATTTGGTGATTATAATGTACACTTCCATTGATGCAATCACTTCTCAATGTTTCATTAGAATTCTTGTATTGTTAATTACAAGCATATCATTGCATTCTCCCCATGATCCTTGCTTGCATGGTTAACTTTATCATCTTGCCAAATTACAAGTCCCATTTTAAGCGTTGAATTGCATTCCCAAGTTGTTCATTTAATGTTCAAGTATTTCTGGATGAGTTTGATTCAAGTCCTCATTGGTCAAATTGCAAGTCCTCGTTATTGTTAAAGTCATGATCAAATGAGGTTCAAGTTATACCATATCCTTATGTATTTTTCATTTAGGTTCAAATTGAATTAGAGTTCTTTATATCATTTTCAAGTTCATTTCAATGTCCATTCAAATTGCAAGCTCGAGTCCCTTAATGTCTTTTATAGTTCAAGTCCTTGGTCTTTAGACAAAATTTCGACAGCCTCCCGGTGTCTCCACCGTTTAGGGGAAAAACCAAGAGTCATAGCCTGCCCGTCACGTCAAGAAAGACGTGCACGATCAGTGTTGTGAGACATCGCGGTCGTAGTCTTCGTCATCCACCACGCCAAGAAAGAAGTGCATGGGTCTTTAAACTCATATATTAAAAAAAAAATAACAGTTCTTTCCCCGCGTACGAGTACTTATATTTTTGTCTTGCTGTGGGCTCCAAAAATTCGGCCTCAGCCTCCGTCCGACTGATTGCTGTCAGCGAGGGGGTTTAACGGAATAAGTTATGGGGTAAATTTTGGGAAGGCAGATGGGTTTGTAGATAAGAACACTAACCAGAGATTTCACCCTCATTTTGCGAGGACTTTATGATCTGAGTTCTGGTTTCTTATAGGCGCAAGCTCCTATAGTTAATTACCCCTCCCGATAACGAGAGAGAACTTTCGATTAAGGCTAGTCGTCGATTATATACGTTGTATCCATAGATATGTAGTATCAAGCATATAGTAGCAGCATGGGCATGTGTATTTGAAAAGTTTGGATGAGACTGAGAGCAGGGGTTGGACGGACAAGGCTACAAGTCGGAGGCTATTAGAGGAGTTCAGGTGAGATGATGCTGTGAGTTGTCCGATTGGAGGTTTTTGAACCACACAACTGGACTTTACAGTCACTAGGGTGACTTGTGCCGACAGAAGAAAGTAAGAGAGGGGGGGAGGTGCTTGGCCGGGGATTAAGATTCGAGAGGTAGAACTTGAACGAATGAGCTCTCCTTCATTTTAGCGAGGTATTGCATTTAACGAGGCAAGCAACGTCTGAGGTGAGGATTATTTCAGCTGGATTCAAGGGATTCCCTTAGAGATTTGCACAGAGAGGTTTACAAATTAATGTGATTTGAAATATTATTTGACTTTCCATTTTCTGCTTAAACACAGGCAATGTTAATAATGATTTTCTATAATTAGTAATAGCATTAAATTAGGATGGCAGCAATGCTTCGATCAACTAAAAGTCCTCGATTTGCGTGCTTTTTTTGTTTCACATGCATCTTGTCTCGTTTTACATGTCGAATTCTCCGAGTATCAAAATTGGATAAAGTGATAGTGCATTTGGGGTCTTTCTGATGTTTTGGTCGCAACGACGTAGTCCGTTTTGCGATCGGACTTCGTTTTAGTATCGTCGATGTCTCATTTCTCTTGTAATGCGTGCATTCGCATCATATTCGAATCGCCTCGAGATTCACATCATCACCTCAGACGATCCAAGTTGATTAAATAAAATGTATATTCTTAATGTCGACGACGTTCCGGATGCAACGACGCAGTCTGTTTGTCGATCCAACATCATTTGGTCAGCCTCGCTCTTTAATTTCGGGTGTCGGTCATTCCTTTTGGCCGATCTCGTCCGATTCAATTGCGAGGGGCCTCGACCCAGCAGAATTCAGTGTCCTAATTGCAACGATACCATTCATTTGGCATTCAGAGGTCATTTTATCCCTTAAGTGATGTGTTTTGTCAATGCATGCATTGCCTAAATCATTGTTTTTGCCTCTTTTTGCATGGTTTTATGTGTAGGGTCAACACCTTCCATGTTAAAAAAAGCGTGCACAGGGATTGCCCGCTTCATTGTAAGCACCGCACCAAGTTCCCTCCCACCACGCTAAGAAAAGCGTGCATGGGTGGTCCCTTGGCGCGCCACGAACACCGAAAAAGGATTTTAGGGGGATTACCTGCCTCGCCACAAGCACCGGAGCGAATTTCCTACCACCGTGCTAAGAAAATCGCGCATGGGTGGTTATTCGCCCCGTTGCAAGTGCCGAGAGCGGGTTCTCCCAAGTTTAGGAGGTTATACCTTGGCGACTGGTTGCGACGAAAAATGCATACAAATATATTTCTTCTATTTTTTAATATATTTTTTTAAGCTCTCTTCTCTTTTTTTTAATCTCTTTTCTTTCTTTATTTATTTTAAAAAAAAAAAAACATCTCCCTCCTTATTTTATCTCACACATACACACACATATACTAATAAGTAATAACAATTAATATCTAACTAAAAAAAAGTAAACTATATACCTAATTACCTAAGTAGGTCGGGTAGAAGCTTCGTGTACAGGCAGAGTGGGCGACGAGTTAGCTTCAGGCAACAGGGAGTGAGGGCGGAACTAGTGGGGTTTGGTAAAAGGAGGTTGGAGGCCTTTGTCGTTTGAGGAGTTCGGTCAAACTGGATGGAGGAAGAGGTCGAGCTTCAGGAGATCAAAAGTTTGAGCCTGGAGTTCGGCAGGTAAGAGCAGGTGGCAAAGAGATTTGGTGTGGATGTTGCTGGCTTAAGGGATTTGGACGAAGAATCATGCGAAAGGTATAAAGTTACCTTCACAGTGAGCTTCCCTTGTTGCTTGCGATCAAAATTTCGGAACTTCCGACCTGGCAGGAAGGGAAAGTCGTGGAATGGGCGAAGTCGAACAACAACAGAGGAGACGAGGGAGGTCGTGTGGAGGTCTCCGGCTTGGGTCGGTGTCGGCTTCATGTGAAGAAGTCGGATGGGGGTTTGTGGTTTGCGAAGGCTATGGGAGGAAGTAGCGAAGGAGAGCTTGTGTGCGGAAGTGAAGAAGAAAAAATTGCCGTGGGGTATCGCTCGTTTTAAGAAGACTTGAAGGCCAGTCACATGCTTTGCGAGAGAAGACGCGAGAAAAGACTGTTAGGCTTCGTTGCAGAGTTACGGGACTTGAGTAGGATTTGCGCAGGATAGGCGGGATGGGTCGCCTGGCTAAAGGTAATCATTTAAGCCTTTTTTTATTCTTCTTCTTTGGCTTAATCTCAGAGGTCAACAATGGTGATGAGACCTGTAATGCTTTTTGGTGCCGAATGTTGGCCATTAAAAGAGAAGCATAATACTATGTTTAGTGTTGCAGAGATGAAGATGCTCAGGTGGATGAGTGGATTTAACCTTAAAAAGAGGATACGAAATGAGCATATACGTGAAAAGTTTGGAGCAGCTCCAGTAGAAGATAAGATTTGAGAGAGTCGCCTTAGATGTTTTGGTCACATAAAACGACGGCCTTTCGATGACCCGGTTAGGAAAGTAGAGGTATTATATTTGACTTATATTAAGAAAGTTAGAGGTTGACCTAAAAAGACTTGGTTATAAAATATTAGAAATGATCTTTCTTTATTAGATTTAAACTATAATTTGACTTTTAACAGGACACAATGGAGAAAAATGATTCATGTAGCCGACCCCACGTAGTAGGACAAAGGCTTAATACTGTTGTTGTTGTTGCTTCTATATTTTGTGTGCATAAGCTTTATGCATGATTAGTGCATTTCTTGGAGTGGTGTTAAAATATTTTAAATAGGTTATTGCCTATCTGTATACAGTGTGGGTTTTTGTATCAGCCTATATTTGTGTGGGTACTTAGATTTTTGCATCAGTATTTAGTAATTTACACAAGCCTTGAAATGAGTCCTTGTATTCCTGCATCTAACATTGGTGCAAACTTCCTTCCTAACCTGCAAACGTATTAATCGCCTATGTTTGTATGAGGCCTTTTTTGGAAATCTAGAAAGTGATCCAATTTGGACCAAACTGTGTGATGAGTTTCATTTATATAAGCACTTCGGTTTAGTTCTGTTCTTAACTTTTTGGGATTGTTTCAATTTGACTGTTTATTTTTTAAGAGTTCGGTTTACCCAAGCTGACCCAACCGTATACTTTCTTTTGTCTGATGGTGTAGTAACTTTCTTTTTCTTGAATTTGAAGCTTTGAACTAGATTATAGAGGTGGTAGAAGAAACTACACAATCAGCAACTAGTATGCACAAATATGTAAGTAGTTTGTAAGATCTGTAGAAATCAATCAAAATCACATCTAGCAGTAAAAATTGGAAGAATGTCTTTCTTTCTTGACATGTTATTCCAAATTTAAACCTTTTTAATTTTAACTGTAAAACTAGAGAGAATGACGTTCGAAAGCTTTGGTTAATTTGTGTTTATATCATTTTTGCGAATGAATAACATATTCAAGGATTAGATGAACAACTTTGATAAAACATATTCTGCTTGAATTTTTTTTGGATAAACTGCACTTCGCCTGAAAAGTCAAAAATGTAAATATTCTGCTTGAATTCAGTTATCCTTTGTCGATTTTGCTTTAACTAATTCTGATTTATTGATCAAGCCAGGAAAGCCATGCACAACCAGTTATCTTAATGATTTCCTTGGGTTGTACTTTTTTTCCCTCTTGTGAGTTTTTTAGTATTTCATATGGTGTTAAAATTCTGCAACTTATAATTCTTAGTAAGATTTTGTTATTTTTATTCTTTACTAATACCCAAAAATAAGCAGGTGGACCATTTTGTGTGAATTTCTGAAAATATCGTGAATTTAAATCATCTAGCCATGAACAAACATCTACATAGCTTTCTGCCGAACAACTAAAGCTCCTGTAACGAGCACTTCATTAAAAATCTAAAATGTGCAGGTTCTTTTAATAGAAACTCATCCAAATCAATTTTCAGTCCCCAATCTTTTGATTCTCTAACTTCATTGAAGTACAGGTGAAGACATTAAGGTGTTTTTCCTTTACCAAATGCTTCTTGAATTTTACTAAAATTTCCCATTGGATTACATCAGCAAGAGCAATTCATCATCAAAAACCTAAAACTTCCTGGATTTCAAATTGTGGATTAAAAGCTGGAATAGTTGTTCCCTTAAAACTCCTCCCCCTCTAGAATACATACAGAATTACTAACACTGAAAACCCCTTTGATTAGTGCAAAACTACATTTTCAGCAAGTTTTTGGATTGACAAATTGGGCATAAAGATATTTTGCTTGAATTTTAATTTATTTTATTATCATTGTTTTTATTTGGTTCGTTACAAAGTCTGATTTGGACCATCCCAGTTCCAAAAATCAAACTGTGTCATGCTACTTAAAAAAAAAAGGAAAACTACATTGAAAAAATGTTGATTAGTATCTTCCTTCTCATGTATTCTAATCCTTAAGAGTGATGAGTCATGCTCAAAAAGCTTTTCTTTAATTGAGTAATGAGGAGTTAATTTTCTTTTTTATTTGTTGGCCATTAAAAAAGAGACATAATATTAAGTTAACTGTTGTAGAGATGAGGAATGCTCAGGTGGATGAGTGGCTTTACTCTTTGAGATAAGATATGAAATGAGCATATACATGATAAGGTTGGAGTAGCTCCAGTGGAAGATAAGATTAGGGAGAGTTGCCTTATATGGTTTGGTCACATAAAATAGCGGCCTTCCGATGACCCGGTTAGGATAATAGATGTATAGATTTGGCTTATATTAAGAAAGGTAGAGGTAGACCTAAAAAGACATTGTTAGAAAATATTATAAATGATCTTTCTTTATTAGTTTTAAATGAGAATTTGAATTTTAACTAGACACAATGGAGAAAAATGATTCATGTAGCTGACCACACATAGTGGGAGAAAGCCTTGATGTTGTTGTTGTATTTGTTTTAATTCTTCTTTCTCATATTTTCCTGTAGAAGCTGTATGATTTATTTGTGTAAGTACTATTGTCTAAACTTATATTCTCAACCAGACACAATGGAGAATTTGACTCTTAACTGGACACAATGGAGAAAAAAGATTCATATAGCCGACCCCACGTAGTGCGATAAAATCTTAATATTGTTGTTGCACTTAACTTATATTCTCATACAGGTGGAAGAGCTGGTTGCGAAAGAGAAGGAGATGCAAGAAAAATTAATGCAGAAGCATGTCGCGGTTGTCGATTGTTTTGAGAAGAAATACAGTGGCAGAGAAATAGAGAACAGGGTCGCTCCTTATCAGCAGAAACTATCAGCCTTAAAGCAGGAAGTTGATGATCTTCTTGATTATATTGATGAGATCTAATCGATTGCCTGTTTGATGATATTAGCTCTTTTCAATTCCTTTTGCTCAGAAATTTGTAGGGAATACCAAAATTTTGGCTATGCCATGGCTATTTATAGCTTTTTTGATAAGCTGGAAAGCTAAGTAAGAGGAACTTATTTAACAATAAATTATGAGTTTTGCTAGCTAGAACTGATGTATTTTAATGGAATTTTTATTTTGCAATGCAAAGATATGGATCTGGAAATTTTGTTGGGATTTACATAACATATTATATAATTGTTTTATATATTTGTATCTAACATCTAAATTTTTATATTTATTTATATAACATTTTGGAAGGCAAGCCATATGAAAATTTATATATATGTTTAAATTGGTGATATTTTTATCTGATTTAATAATTAGTGTTATGTGTAAATATACAAATTTATATGTTAAATATATAAATTTTTAAGAATTTAATGTTTAGAAAAATCACTAAAAATTTAAATGAATTCATAAATATTAGAAATAAAATTTTTTAGACTTCATAATCCCTACATAATGCAAAAGTCAACTGACCAAGTTTTTAAATCTTATTTTAATAAAATAGAATAGATTAGAAACCTTCAAATTAAATTTTAATATTTATGAGATGATCATGCCTACCTCTTGTGATGAGTTTCATCAAAATTTAAAGTAATTTATATTAGAAAATAAAGTGGATGCCTAAATTTTATAATAAATAAATAAAAAAATAAATAAGCTCGAATTTTTAACTAAAGTTTTGCTTATGATACATAGCCTTTAGAAAATTTTTTATATAACTTCGGAGCTCATCTTAATAACAAAGTTAATTTTTATCATAAAATAATAAAAAATAACATAAAATTTAGATTAATACGAAATAATTCAAAATTTTGATAGAATGTTCCTAAGTTTGTTCTCAACTTGAAAAAAAAAACATAATCTTAAATATCATCCGAAAATTAATTAAAAAATAAACTATAAATTTTGTAATATCATAATGAAATAATATTAAAATTAGAAAATTCATTAAAAATTAAATAAAAAGAAAAAGTCAAATGAAATGTCATAAACTTATAAATTACCATGAATAATAAATTATATAAAAATTGACATCATAGTTTAATTGAATAAGTGAGTTTAGCTAGTAATCATTTTTAAGTGTGATTATAATTATATTAGACTCTTAATAGAATTGAAAGTTATAAGTCTCTTGCATTTCTTTAGACTTAGGTTCATGTTACTATGTGTAGTAGTTCTCACTTTTATTTTATGATATATGACTGATATTTTTTTATTTATTACATTATAAGTCACCTAATAATACTCCATGTCTTTCCTTTGGCTCCTTGAAAAGAATTGTTCGAAATTTGAATATATCCCTTTGAAAATTCTGGTTTTGCTTCATCTAATCTTTAAAATCATAAATATTTGCCACTACTTTAATTAACAACATTTCTTAGAGATTATAGATCTTTGGAATGTAATTAATTATAAGTGATTGCTTTAATGAGGGCCTATACATTATAACAAAATAAACTCTCTTAACCGCATTAGGTAGATACATAAACTCTCTTGCCAACACATTCGAGGTTAATTATACATCTACTTATGTGCTAATGACCAAAACTTAAATGTAGAACAAGAACTACTAAACCATCGCTCAATCAGCGCCATCTTACTATCGCACTATTGTCAACATTAAACCATTGCATGTCTGCCACTATCAACCATTGCTAACCCGCCCTGTCAAATCACTAGCTATTTCCTGAATGTGGTCCTCTACCCACTATTGCAAAACAATAGTTGTTTGCCTATTGTATAGTGGCTTGATTACCAGCACTCAACTACGATCCTCTGATAATTGTCATTTGACTATAGTCATTCGATCATCATTACCCGATTATAATCCTCTTACCACCATGACCCAACTATGACCCTCTGACTACCGTTGCATGACTAAATCTCTTTATACAACTAAAATACATTTATCACTTCCACCATTTGTTCACCACTATCCAGAAAATAATTGTTGCAGAAATACAAATTGTATCTCTTATATATATATTTATATATATATATATATATAAATGAAGTAGATTTTAAGGATCTGTTTAGAATGGTTGTAACTTTTTTTGTAAATATAGTTGTAAAATTATTGTTGAGAATGTAACATTTTAAATGTTGACTCAAGATTGCCTAAATAATATTAAAAAATAGTTATGGTTATTCTCTATTTGGAACTGCCCGATGATCATAGTCACCACTGACGCGGTGGTTGTGGATGGTAGAAAGAAGATTGTTATCTTTAATATACCCTCTCTTTTTATATATTTACTAACCCTAATCAAAAGGAAAGGGAAAATTGAGGGCCACAACTAGCAAATATCATTTAATCATAAAAGAGGGTTACAATTGATTACAATTGTGTGAAGCAAATCATCCAGAAAAAGAACTTAGTGTATATCCAAATTTTATTTGGGATAATTTTCTTACTGTTTTCTAAAACAGCTAAAAAATGATTTAGCACTGAGGAATATTGTTGAGATTCCAAGGGTGTGAGGTCAAAAAGCCTGCTTGAATCCTGCAAATTAGGTTCTAAAAGCAGTTTGGTAAAGATTTAGGCTTCGTTTGGGACGGCTTTCTTACTGCTTCATAAAATAGCTTTTTAGTACAAAAATTAAAATTTTTATACTAAAAAGCTACTTTAAGAAGCATAAAGAAAGTCATCCCAAACGAAACCTTAAAGTAGAGGGGGTTAAGAGTTGCTTTCGTCTTGTACAAATTTGTTGTGTCATAAAATCATCTGGTACAAATTAGGTTGCAGAAGCTTTTTTTTTTTTTCAAGAAAAAAAAAATTGCACAAACAAATAGACAAATGTGGTTTAACTATTTATTATGATAATTAATCGCAAGAAATATTTTTATTTAAAGAAATGATTGCGACGTGTGATCTTACTAAGGCCATGAAGTTATAATCTGTCGTTCTTGCATTTAAGAAAAAAAAGAACTAAAGGAATATTTAACAATATCATACAAATTAAAGTTGACTATCAACTATACTATAGAAGTCCTCTGCTGCGTATTCCTACAATGTTTTTTTTATTTTTATTATTTTTTTATTTTTTTTTTTATTTTTATATTCCTACAATGTTGGTCTTCTAATTTTCTTATAAAATCTTTGAATAATGACCTTTATCCAAAATTAAAAAAAAAAAAAAGCTTGCGAAATAAAATCTAATTTTCACGCAATTTATTAAAATTTTTTCCTCTAGGTTTGGGATGTTCAACAAAGATGGATGAGATATTTTGATAAGATCTTTAATGAAGATTATGATAATATGACCGACTTTAGTGATTTAGCATTCTAAATGAAAATAAAGATTTTTATTTTTATCAACATATTAGGAAAAATCAAAGTTATGGAGACTTTAAAGGAAATGATGTGTTGAAAAGCTGTTGGACCTGATTATATTCCAATAGAGGTATGTAAATGCTTAAGAGATGAAGAAATTTTTTGGCTTACGAAACCTTTCAATATTATTTTGAAGACAAAAAAGAAGTCAGATGAGTGGAGAAGGAGTGCATTAATTCTTACTTCTAGGAATAAAAGGTGATGCATGCACAAGATTGTATGAATTATAGAGGAATTAAATTCATGTATCATATTTTATGACTATAGGAGAGAGTTATTGAGCATAGGTTATGACTTGACACTAATATTTTTCAAAATCAATTTGGATTCATGTCAGGTAGATCTACTATGGATGCTGTATATATATTTGATGAGAGGATTAGTGGAGAAGTGTGAGAATAAGGAGGATCTAGATATGATATTTATTGATTTAGAGAAAGCAAATAATAAAGTTTCAAGAGAAGTGCTATTGAGAGTTCTAGAAAGGAAAAGGGTTAATAATGCTTAGATTAAAGTCATTAAGGATATGTATGCAGGAGCTGTTATTTGTGTTCAAACTTCAAACACAAGGTAATTTGACCAAGTATTTTTCTATTTCAATTGGATTACATCAAGGATCAGTCTTAAGCCCATATCTTTTTTGTTTGTCATAAAGTCTTGATGTTGTTGTTGTTGCTATTGTTGTAAGTTTGGGATATGATGCAATATTGTCTTGCTCTCTATAGTCTTTCGTGGCAACATCTCATTCATCTTGTGCTCTTAGTAGAGTCTTTGTAATACTCTAATTATCATAGATGCTCTTGATGACCATCATAACTTTGAAATATATCATTCCTTCATTTGCCATCATTTTGATACAACATTGTTGATGTCACACAATATTAAACTTTTACAAACTCAAAATCAATATTTTTTTTTATAAAATATAACTCTGAAACTATTCACTCTTTAAAGCTATGTTTCTTTTCCTTATCCATTCTTCTCCCTTAGAAGCTTTTGTGCCTAACTTGAAAATTAAAACTAAAGAGGAGGGGATATTTATACATATTTAGATTTTATGCACATCATACTTTAGTTATTCATCTGCTAAAATAATCTCAATCTTTTGTCTTCACCTACCAAACTTATGAGCTTTCTATGATATGGACTGAAACATGTGAAGGAAATACTTTTGCACATGCATTCTGAAGTGAGTTACCTTGTATAAAGGAGCAACATGGGTAAGAAGAAGAAAAAGTTGAATTACTATTCAGATTTGCTAGCTATTTAATGAAATTACTAATTTAAAATTAAAATATATTTATTTATTTTTATTATTTTGAGATCAAATTCAACAGTGCATTTTAGTTTGAATGTAGTTTTATAAATATATATAACAATTGAAATTACATAATAGATATTTTCTTGTTAATGTAATGGTACTAATGTATGATATAGGCAAGGGTTGAATGTGTGCAATATTATCCATATAATATAAAATTTATTTTTATGAATATATAAAAATTACTCAAAATAATTTATGAACAATAAAATCAACATTTCAACAATAAGGAGGAAAAAAAATAGAAATTTTACCACCAAGTCGAACATTTGAGTTATGATGATGATGACATACAACTACTCTAATTAAATAGGAGAATAGACTTGAAAAGGATGACTTGATCAATAACCTAAGAGGTGGGGCTAAGGGAAAATAAATGCTTTTCAATATATACTTGATTAATAGATAAAAAATAAGCCAACCTCTTGCAAGTCAAAAATACTTATGCGGCTCATTTTGATCTGTTGGTTGAGAACTTTATCTATCATCCAAGAGGTCTTTGGATTGTAGCCTGCATATGTGATGTGTGCACGAGTTTACATTAATTGGATCGTAGCCTACAATGTTGGTCTTTGGATCGTAGCCTGCATATTTTTTCTTTCTTTCTTTTATTATTAGTATTAGTATTTATCACATGGATGAGATGTAATATAATGCAAGCGGGAATTAAATTCAATATCTTGGCAATAACTTCCAAAGCTCTTAACTGCCAAACTATTTGGCATGCATGTGCCATACTTTTGTTAGTTTGTACACTATATGTTAATATTGAAATATGATTTACATATATTCCACAAAATTTACATATATTCCACAAAATTCTTATATGTTTACATATATAATGTACATATCTTTTTAGTGACTTATATAACATTTAAATATTTAAATTATTTTAAAAAAAATACCACTAGTACTAAACCTATGACTTTTTGTTAAATGAATTAGGGCTATCAAAAATTGACATGACACGATAACCCGACCGAAACCTGACCTAAAATTTTTGGGTTAGGATCAACCTATTTAAAAACTAGTTCGGGTTTACAATTCCGAGTCGTTTGAAATTATCGGTTGGGTTCAGGTTAACCTGAGAACCCGATAATGACCTGCAAGGTTTAATTAGGGTGTGTTCGCATAAGTGTGTGATTTAGTATTCTTGCCTGCCATTCGTTTCTCATTATGAAGCTTCTCGGGCTGTCAGCTCTCCTCCCTCTCATTCTCTTGCTTCGTCTAGGGTTTCCTCTTCTCCTCGATTCTAGTCTGAAACTCTCCTCATTTCTCCAGTGTTTGTTGCTTAGTCAAGCTCAGTCTTAACTCTTGCATTCTTAATGTGCACATCTTCTCAGCCTCAAGAAGAACACTTAGTCAAGCTATTTTTATCTCATTTTTTTCCCTTTTAGAAGCTTCATCTTTGAGCGTCTATGGCTATTAAAAATTTTTGAAGGATTTAAATTTCATCATCTCGGTTTGTTCCTTTCAAAAGAATGTCTCATTTGTTGTTGATCTTGTCAACTTTTGTTTCATTTAGTCAGTTTGTTCATTCCAGACGAAGCTTGTCTTAGACTGCTCGGTTTAGGATTTTGCGTTGAATAATTTAGGGTAGCTGTTGTGTGCCAAAATTGCAATCGAGTTATTTACTTGTTAGGGTTGTTGTCTGGATTGTGCAACAGAAGTAAACCTACTGTTTGTAAACCTATTATAAGTTATTCAAATCTTTCACTATTTACTATTGTTGCTTCAGACCAGGGTTTTCGGGTCGTACCGGTTAACTCGGGTCCTAAATGAGTCCATTTCAGGTCTTACAAAGTGACCCGTATTAAAAAATGGGTCGGGTTAAATAGTGTCTTGTCAAATTCAAGTTGGACCCAAACCCGATTTTGACTGCCTTAGAAAGAATGTCAATTCTCATAGATATTAAGGTTACACATGATTCTTGTTTTTTTTTTTGTTACTTTAAAAGGTTACACGTGATTCATGTGAACAGTAAATAACAAGTACGATTCATCTATATATATTTCTTTTACTGTTTACATGAATCACGTGTAACCTTTTAAAGTAACAAAAAAAAAATCACATAAATCACATGAATCACATGTTTTTTTTGTTATTTTTTTTTTCTTCAAAAAAAAAAAAAGAATCACATGCAGCATTAATACATGGATGAATGACAGATATCATTCATCTATAAATACCCAACAATTAGTTGAGACATCTATTAGTTATTAAATTCGAGCTTCCATTCTTTGTTTCCTACCTCTTCTAACGTAAATGGGTAGTCAAAATGTGTCCAAGATCTTAGTTATTGGAGCAACGGGTTACATTGGGAGGCACCTCATTCAAGCAAGCATTAAGCTCGGCCACCCTACCTTTGCTCTTGTGAGGCCCAGGGGCGGAACCAGCCTAAATTCTTAGGGGGGGGCAAAATTATAAAAAGATAACAAATAAATTTATAACAAAATTTAAATAATTTCTTATATTGCAATAAAAATTACAAGCTTTGCATAATCTCTCTCTCTCTCTCTCTCTCTCTACTATCAAAATATATTTATAAAATCTCTATATATATTTTAATAGATTTAGGTCCGATCATTTTTTTTTATTTATGTTTTGTTTGGGACTGCTTTTTTATTGCTTTATAAAATTGTTGTAGAGAAATTAATTTTTTAAAGTTGTTATTGAAAGCGCAGCTTCTTAGTACAATTTTTTTTGAAGCAGCAAAAAATTAGTGGCCAAATAGAAATTGTGGTTACGATCTGAAATGCAAAGCATTAAGAAAGTTGTCCAAGGAGAAGACTTAGGTTTTGTTTGGGAAAGCTTTATTGCTACTTTCTAGAACAACTTTTTAGCACAACAATTTCTTGAATTAGAAAATTTTGTACTAAAAAACCGCGTTCAAAAGCAATAAAGAAGCTATCCCAAACGAAGCCTTAGGCTGCATTTGAAACTAGTAAAAAAATCATCCCAAATAGAATCTTAGTTACTTTCTAAAGCAGATTTATATTACAAAAATTCTTTAGAAACTAGTAAAAAAATCATCCCAAATAGAAACTTAGTTGCTAAGGAGAGAATATCAATGTCATACAATGGCCAGAAAGTCAAAAGTTTTTGGAGGTATATAAGCTTTTTTTGCGAAAATAACAACGAAAATGTCATAATAGACCTGAGGAAACATTAAAAAGGATAAAAACGCCAGGAGAAAAGTAAGTGTAGAAAAATAGAGGAGCCATGGTTTTGTTAAGAGTGGAAGGTTGGAAAACAAAATCTGGAGAATGACCATATATAAGTGATTGTAAAGGCATCTTGACTACTAAAGAGACGAGGGATGCTTTAATGACAAAATTATCAACATGAGAAATTTCATTGGAATACTTGGCAATTCAGAACCAGCGACCACCAACTGAGAAAAAAAAAGAGTGTTAGAAATAATATATTTATTTTGATTTTAAGGTACTTTTTGCAAACTGATGAGAGAACTTCAGCCATGCAAAGTATTGGGCTTTGCATGTCTCAAACTAGGAGATGGATAAACAGTAAATGTGAAAGAAATAAGTTATTATATATGTTGGTATCAGTGGCAGCGTAACCAGCAGATGTTCCGCCGGTAACTTCTTAGTGGTGAATTTTCTAGCGGAAAACCTGCCGAAAAGACTACTGGTTTTTGTAAAACTGGCGGTAAGTTCCGGCGGAAAAAATGCGCTAGAAGTTATCTGTGGAACTTCCAGCGGAAAATTTAAATCTGCCGGCTTATTTAAACCCGACATAATAGTTCCGGCGGAATTTCAGCAAATATTTCCAGTGAAAAATCCGTCCGAAAACCCGCCGGAGAAAGCCCTATCTTCCTTCCGCTATGGTCTTCCTTCTCATTTCCCTCCTGCTTGTTTCGGTTCGCTCCCACTAGTGTCAGTTGCCTCCAGCCAAACGTCGGAACAAGGTTTCTGATGCACGTTTTACCGTCGACTACATTTCCGCCAGAAATTTATATTTTCCAGTGGAATTTTTTTATTTCCGGTGAATTTTGGCCGCCGGTAATAAGAGATATTCCTGTAGTGCTCTAACTTGAGATAGAATAAGTCATTTTCCACTCAAACACTTGCAATCAAAGGCCTTGTTAGATAATTCACTCGCAAAGGAATGTTAAACAAAGAATCCAATGAGAATAAGATGAATTTATCACTATGTTAGGATCAATTATTTTGTGCGGACACCGAACGCCGTCCAGAGACTTACCAGAATGTGCCACATCACTCCTTGCTCAGTATTGCATCTCAGTACTGCTCAGTACCGCAGTTCGGTACTACTGACGTGGTGCATTAATCTGGTTGATCTCTGGATGACGTTTTGTATCCACTCTCCGCACATAATAATTTCTCCTCTCTTAGCACCTTTGATGTGGTATTTTTTTTAATTGTGCTAATTAACTATTTGTAGGGTGAGTTGAATGATCATGATTGGTTGGTGAATATGATCAAGAAGGTGGATGTAGTATTCTCATTATTAGGCCATGAACCCAGCATACAACTTGAGGAACAAACTCGCATAATATCAGCCATAAAAGAGGCAGGAAATATTAAGGTATATCTACTCTTGAAATTCATTTAGAGTTTGCTTCAACCCAAATGTAATTCAAATCACATCAAAATAAAATTTTAATCTTAATAAACATTTTTACAAAATATGGGTAGAATGTAATATAGATAACACATATATAATAATATTTTTGTTTTTTATATAATAAATTAAAATTAAATTTAAATATGAGCTAATTGGATATTAATTCATAGTGATTTGGAATGCAGAGATACTTCCCATCTGAGTTCGGATTTGATGTTGATAGAGTTCAAGTTTTGGAACCTGCAAAAAGCGTATTAGCAATGAAGGTTAAGATAAGAGAAGCTATCAGAAAGGAAGGTATTCCTTTCACCTTTGTGTCGTGTAACTTCTGTTGCACCTACTTCCTTTCAAGACTTGGGCAGGTAGAAGAAACTACAATTCCTGACGAGAGAGTTTTTATCCTCGGAGATGGAAACACTAAAGGTTATCAACTACCAATGTTTCTTTGGTTTTTTTTTCAATATCTGGCCTAGTACTAGCTAGTTAAGTAGTGTTAGCTTTTGACAAAGCTTTTATAGAGAATTGAATCTAACTTTTCAACTTCATCCTTTTTAACAATTTAATTTCTCATTCAATTTGTATTCCAATGGGATTAGAGTCATCCATCTTTAACTATTTGTGTACCTAATTAGACTTTGTTTCGGGCTGCTTTCTTACTGCTTCTTAAAGCATCTTTCTAGCACAAAAATTTTATTTTTTTCATTAAAAAGTTGTTTTAAGAAGCAGTAAAAAAATCGTCCCAAACAAAGTCTTAGTATAGCCTTCTTAAGTGATGAGGATACATTTTTCCTCTTGCTAAACTTCAATGCTAATGTAGAAAGCACTAGCTTTTGTCTATCATCTCTTTCTTTGGCCATTTATTTCTCAAACTCCTCATACATACATATATTATTATCCATGAAAAAACAAGTCATCTACATACAAGTACACAGTCGTCAAAATATCAAAATTTTGGTCATTGATATAAAGTGCATACTCAAATGGAAATTTAACATATTTTTTTTCTCAAAATTACATGTCAATTTGAGTACTCCATGATCTTGGTGTTTACTTAAAATTATATAAGTCTTTATTTGATTTTAAGACTTTCTCTCATTTTCCTTTAACTTCATAGCCTAAAATCTGTTCAGTGCAGCTCAACATAGATTGATGATCCAATAAATAGATAGAAGATCCTCCTTACATCCAAGGAGATAGCTCGTCTAATAGTTTCAAGATGAGAAAAAAGAAAAAATACCTCATCATGCTCAATACATTTTTAACTATATACTTTAGCCATCGATTGTGCTTTGCATCAATCCACATCACATTTAGCATTCTTCTTCACTGGCCTTTTATACCCATGTAATAACTAAAATGGCACCATGTCCTTATGGAAGTGGAGCAAGCTACCATCTATCACTCTTTGTGATTACTTTGATTTCTTCATTCATAACATCTACCCACTTCTTGCTTTTGATTACTTCTTAATAAACTAAAGGTTAACAATAGCTAAGGAGACATAAAAACAACACTATCATATGGATTTTTGGTTAGTTCATAAACATGATTTAAGTTTCTAATATGAGATGTCTTCTCATTTAAACCTATACTTGAAGGTGATGTTGAAGTTGATCATTTACATTTGCTTAGTGAGATTAATGGAGAAGTGGGCTTTTGTGATTCTTATAGTATAATCCCATCTATAGTGGATTGCTCACTTTCTTCTTGTTTCTCAAAAAAGTGAAAAATTAATTACACTCATCGTTACATATTTTTTTACCCATAAAAATCTTGCTCATCAAACTCTACATCACAATTAATAACAATCTTGCTAATAAGTGGATAATAGAGCTTGTAGCCTTTAGAGATTGAATCATAATCGATAAATAGTTTTTCTTACTTTAATTATCATTAAACTTTTCTCTCTTATCGTCTATTACATGGAAATAAGCTGCACTTCCAAAGACTTTGAGATAAGAGATGATTGGCTTCCTTTCACTTCATGCATGCCTCTTGTAGATTCCTTTCATGAACACTTCTTATAAGAGAGTGATTAAGTAGATTGCATGAGTGACCACTTCGATTAAAAACTCTTTTAGCATGCTTTGAGCCATCCTGAACATAGTTCGATTTCTACTCTCTGCCAATCCTTTTTATTAGGAAGGTCTTGGGATCTTCAAAGGGAGATAAATTCCACAATCTTTACAATATTGATTCTTAGAATTTGTTGGATGTGAACTCGCATTGATTAGATCTCATGGCTTTAATATTAAGACTCCTTTCTTTCATAGCAAAAACTTTTAAATTACTTGAAATTTTCAAACACATAAAATTTCTCCTTGAGAAAATTAATAAAGAACAGAAAATATTTGTTTTCATGACAAGACATCAGTCTAACAAGGTGAGAAATATTAGTATGTATGAACTCAAGTGGTTTTGTAGTTTATAAACTTAACTCTTTCAAGAATCTTTTATGAGATTATTCCGAAGTGCACATCTTTATCAAGTTGGTTGTTGCAAGATAGGTCTCTCACCATCTCATTCTCTACTAGAAGTTTAAGAATGTAAGATATCATAGGTACCATAACTATGATGCATCGGTATAGCAAGACTTTAAATACTTTGAAGTTATATATTGAATATTTAAAAGAAATATTCTAGTTTTTTATATAAGTATCTTAGCAATCAATTATTTTTATCATCTCTTGAACAAAAAAAAATATATATGTTCTTTCAAGTGAATATCATACCCTTTCTTTAATAATTAATCCAGTCACAAAATGTTATTTTTCATATTAGGTATCAAGTAAACATTTGAGAAGAATAATGGCTTCCATTTTTCAAGAATATAAGATTTTTTTTACCTTTGCTTGCAATCAATATTTTGGATTCATTTCCATATAAGATGTTTCCTCTTATCACTTTATTGAGCTCAACAAACATGCCACTTTCTCCAAACTTGTGATAGTTTACAATAGCATCGGGTACCATTTATTTGCTTTTAATTCATCTTTCTCCTTGTATACTAAAAAGAAGGTTCTTTCATCTCCACTCCTCTCTTCTATGAAATTGCCATTTTTCTTAACTTTTCTTATACTCTGAAATAAGAAGCATAATTATTGAAAATTTTATAATTATAGACCTTTATATGAAACTCATCATACCTCAACCTTAAATTGCATCTTTAATGTTCTCTTGATGTTAATATAGTTTTACTCTTATCTATATTATTTAAGTAGCTAGATTTATTGTTGTTTCCATCCCTTCATTTTTCTCCCATTGTCCATAGCCACATCCTTTTCTGTGTTCTCTACCTCTTTCGCATCTATTATTGGTTTATCTATAAATAACACTTGACCTTACTAGCAAGCTAACTATGATAAAAGGGCCTAATAATTTGTATGAGAATGGAGAGAGTTGTCCACTATCAAGAATCAATTGTACAAATTCTCAAGATGCCAAAGATCCCACGAGCTAAAAAGATTAAAAGATTCCAAATGCTCCTCTTACCCTTTATTTATAAGGATATGAGGGCAATATGTAATACTACATCTATAAATAAATATAAAATAAAATGCTTTATAAACTCTCAATTATACAAACTATCTTGGACACGTGTCATCCTCTGACAAGCTGGATGGAGAATGACTTTGTAAGAATTTGATAATCTAACTTGGGGAAAACATAATAATATGCATGGGAGAGTCCAGTAGTATTGACTATGTATAGATGAGTTTGTTAGTAAGTATTGAGTAGGAGGGACCTATGGCTGGTGGAAACGTTGAAGTCGCTAACAACTTCCACTAGAGTTATGGATCTCCTAAAGAAGGAAGGTGAATGAATTAGTGTTGTAGAGAATGTGGGCTCCGTGGTTGAATGATTCTGTCATGGCAAGCTATGACAACCCAACCCAATATGACCCACATATAGGACATGTCATATAATATTAAATGATTATAGACTAAGCCCAAAATATAAGTTTTGGGGACTTCTTTGATTTCTTCAATTTAAAATAGATAACGAAGCTTCTAATTAACTTCTTGTAAGCAGAAAGAAAAACTCATCCATAATTTCTTTCTTTCATTCATGTTCAAAAATTATTTCCAATAAACCTACACAATATAGTACCTAGATATGGACCAGAATAGAGCGAGAAAATAAATATCCATAATTATACAAAAATATATAAAAATACTTATATAAACTTGAATGGATCAAAACATGCAACCTCAACTACTCAACCTGTTCCTTCCCTTTCCCCTAAACTGAAATAAAATGCTCAATAGGTGTGTACTAACACAACTCAATATGTCACACCTATCAACCTTGATTCCCAATAATAAATTCATTATACATTTATTGAAATAAAAGCTGTCAATGTTAAGTTATTATACTAAATAGAATAATGTTAGTAGTTAATAGTATTTAAATAGACTTTATGCTAAAAGTAAATAAACAAGTACTTTATATATTAGAGCAAAAAAGTAATATAATTCCCTCATGTCCTTATGCCTCCCATTAGAGATAGATATCAAAATGTAAACCCTTATGACTTCCTATGCTAGCATATCAAAATAATAGACCCTTATGACATCTAATGCTTAACTCATAATAGATATTAAAAATTTTAGGCCCATATGACCCTTGTACATTCAGCACCAAAACTTCCACCACATATTAGATATCCTCATACATTTAAGGTAGATAAGCATATAAATGTAATGTAAATAAATCATTCTTTAGAAATATACATAATGATTTATCGATGAGCAAGATATTCAACTATTTAGCAGAATTTTATAGTTTCAGAATTTCACCAAATTACTAGGGATTATTCAAAACATTATTTTAAAGTTTTAATTACACTACAGTCTTATTGTTTTGGATCAAAATATATTTTTAATTTGATAAAAATGGCACACTTTTCAAATCACTTAGTAGAAATTTTTCAAAAAATACTTAAATGTTCATAATAGTTATATCTATAAGATACATAAAGTTATACAATGAATGTTTAGTGGGTGTAAAATTATCCTCATTTTTATACTAACAAATTAAAATTTCAATTAAAAAAACTCAAAAATTTAATATTTTTGAAAACTAAAAGGTAAAATGTAACCTAACTCGATTGAGACAATTTCACAAACTGAACTGATAATAGAAAATAAGCTAGTCACTTAAATCCTACCTATCTCTCTCTAAAATCCTTCTCTCTCTCTTTCTCTCTCTCTATCTCTCTCTCTAGCTGGCTACACTTATGGGGAAATAACTTTTTGATAAAATAAAATGAGTGGAAGTTGATATTTTTAAAATTTTTGGACTTGGAATTGTGGCACCCAACCCCATAGCTCTACAGCATGTGCCACTAGAGAACATGTCGCCACAGGCCTATATTATTTTGATGAAAATATAAAGAGCTCAATGTTGTACTGTTACCTACCTCGGTGCCACAACATTCATAGAGGAATTTTTAAGATTTTTTTTCACCCTAATCATGCTCACAAACCCTCATGATTTGTCTCATAAAAGATTTAAACACTCATATGCATACAAAATACTCACAAACACATGAAATAAGGTATGACTTTTTATCTCAAACTATGAAAGGAAAAGTTTGATCTAGATGTCCTAATTAAATTTTATTAAATATATTTAATTTTTGTATTTATGTCATGCATGATTGTTTGACAAAATTTACATCAATTATTGCTACCTAATACAACCCTCCAATTTTTTTATCCAAGATGAGTAACATTACACTTAGAGACAAAATGTGAAATGAGTATATACCTGAAAGGTTGGAGTAGAATGGTAGATAAGATTAAAGAAAGTTGCCTTATATGGATTGGTCACATAAAATGTCATCCTTTCAATGACCATGTTAGAAGAGTAGATGCATTAGATATGTTCTATGTTAAGAAAGACAGAGGTAGACCTAAAGATACTTGTTCAGAAAGTATTAAAATAAGCTTTTTTATTAGATATAGATGATATTTTCACTCTTAATAGAAAGTATTTATGTAGTAGAGCTCATATAGTGGTTCAATAACTTGTTATTGTTGTTGTTGATTTAAATTTTTGACATTTATCAATTTATAATATTATTATTCTTTTAATATTTTTTAATTTTATTTTGTAATTCATTAACATGGATATGAGGTGGATGCTAAATTTAAATTTTATTATTTTTATTATTTTAAATAAATAATATATATTTTTCTTCGTTAACTTAAATAAATTCATAAATCAGAATATTCTTTTTTATGATTTATAAATTATCAAAGAGAAGGCTAAAGAGATTGATATTTTAGGATTTAAATTATGATATTAAGGTAGGAGTCATACCAGAAATGGTGTATTTGTGATTATTTATAAGAGTTTAAAAGATAATGCTATAGAAATTAATAGAATTAAAAATAGAATTATAGCTTTAAATATTAATATTGATACTAAGATTATTAGTATTATAAGTATTTATGCTCCTCAAGTTGGTTTATATATACATTCAAAATTAAAATTTAAGAATGACTGAGAAGAATTAGTACAAAAAGATACCTCTTGAAAAAAGAGTTTCTATTAGATGATATTTAAATGGAAATGT
>NW_021319825.1:107964-146752 GCF_001605985.2 Dendrobium catenatum | reverse complement strand
AAAAGTTTGATCTAGATGTCCTAATTAAATTTTATTAAATATATTTAATTTTTTTATTTATGTCATGATTGTTTGACAAATTTTACACCAATTATTGCTACCTAATACAACCCTCTAATTTGTTCATCCAAGATGAGTGGCTTTACACTTAGAGACAAAATGTGAAATGAGTATATACCTGAAAGGTTGGAGTAGAATGGCAGATAAGATTAAAGAAAGTTGCCTTAGATGGATTGGTCACATAAAACGTCATCCTTTCAATGACCCTGTTAGGAGAGTAGATGTATTAGATATGTTCTATGTTAAGAAAGACAGAGGTAGACCTAAAGAAACTTGTTTAGAAAGTATTAAAATGAGTTTTTTTTATTAGTTATAGATGAGATTTTCACTCTTAATAGAAAGTATTTATGTAGTAGAGCTCATGCAATGGTTCAATAACTTGTTATTGTTGTTGTTGATTTAAAATTTTGACATTTATCAATTTTATAATATTATTATTCTTTTAATATTTTATTTTATTTTATTTTGTCATTCATTAACATGGATATGAGGTGGATGCAAAATTTAAAATTATTATTTTTTTTATTTTAAATAAATAAAATATATTTTTCTTCATTAACTTAAATAAATTCATAAATCATAATATTCTTTTTTATGATTTATAAATTATCAAAGAAAAGGCTAAGGAGATTGATATATTAGGATTTAAATTATGATATTAAGGTAGGAGTCATAGTAGAAATGGTGTATGTGTGATTATTTATAAGAGTTTAAAAGATAATGCTATAGAAATTAATAGAATTATAGCTTTAAATATTAATATTGATACTAAGATTATTAATATTATAAGTATTTCTGCTCCTCAAGTTGGTTTATATATACATTCAGAATTAAAATTTAAGAATGACATAGAAGAAGTACAAAAAGATACCTCTTAAAAAAAGAGTTTCTATTAGATGATATTTAAATGGACATGTTGTTAGAGAGTTAAAAGATTTTAAAAGCATTTATAGTGGCTATGAGTTTGGAGCAACTAATGAAGGTGATAGGACCATATTAGATTTTGCTCTAACGTATGATATTATAATTACTAATACTTTATTTAAGAAAATCGAAGAAAAAATCATCATTTATAAGAATGGATATAATAAAGCTCAGACTAATTATTTTCTTAAAAGAAAAATATATCATTTTGATTGCAAAGATTGTTAAATTATTCTGAGTGGAAGTTTAAATACACAACATTGATTATTAGTTTTGAACATTAAAATAAAGGGACATAATATAAAAAAAAGTAAAATATTATTCTAGGATTAGATGGGGGCATTTAAAAAATATTAATAAAAAATATTTTTGAGAGTAAGATTCCAAATTTTAAGATTTTGTTGGTGTTTTTGTTGGTGTATGAGAAAGCTAATATCATGTGAAAAAAAGTAGCCAGTGATATTAAAAATGTTGCAAATGATGTGCTTAGAGTATCAAAAGAAAAAACTATTAATAGTAAAAATAGTTTATGGTGGAATCAAAATCTAAAAAAAAAAGCTTTGTTAAATAAATTGGTTTAGATTAAAAGTTTAAAAAATTGGGAAAGATATAAAGAGGCTCATAAAAAATCTAAGAAAGAAATATGCAATGCAAAGAATTTAGCTTTTAATGATTTATATAATATATTAGATATTAAGGAGGGAAAAAGATATATATAAATAAGTTTGCCAAGCAAGGAGATAGAAGAAGTAAAAATTTAGTTCAAATGAAGTGCATTAAGGATGAAGAAAAAAAAGTGCTTTTATTAGAAGAGGATATTCAACAAAAATGAATGAGATTTTTTATAAGCTTTTCAGTGAATATTATGAGAATAGGTTTGACTTTTGTGACCTTAGCAACCTAAATAAAAATAATTTTTTTTTATATTTTATTGACGTATTAAAACCAAAGTTAAAGAGGCTTTAGAGAAAATAAAATGTTAAAAAGTTGTTGGACCTTATGATGTTCCAATATAGGTGTAAAAATCTTAGGAGATGAAGGAATTTATTGGCTTACAAAACTTTTCAATATTAATTTGAAGACTAAAAAGATACCATATGAGTGGTGAAGGTGTGTGTTGATTCCTAGTTTTAAGAATAAAGGTGAAGCACAAGAGTGTGTGAATTTTAGAGGAATTAAGTTTGTGACATACTTTAAAACTATTTGAGAGAGTTATTGAGCATAGGTTACGGCATGATATTAATGTTTCTCAAAATCAATTTGGATTCATATCGGGTAGGTCGACAATGGAACCTATACATTTCTTAAGAGATTTGATGGAGAAGTATAGAAAGAATAAGGAGGAATTATATATGATTTTTATTAATTGTAGTTATATAATTCGTTAATTCAAGTGAATATCCAAGGGAACTCCTCTTGAGGGTGCTTGTCCTCGTTACAACCCAACCATTACCTACTAAAGCACCTTTGAAGACATTTATGCATATAGAGAAACTATCTTCACTTTTTTCTTAAGAGTCTAGGTTGAACAAAATTTCATCCATAAAAATACCAAATCTAAGAATATAATTTAATAACTTCTTCAATCTATTTAAATGTTCCAACCCTAATATGTCTTTTATAGAGACAATATGAAGTAGTATGAAAAAAAAATAGTATAAAAAATACCTACACTTTTTTGAAAAATAGTGACCTACAAAAGTGCAAACTAACTACAATTAATTTTCTTTTGTTGGCATGGATGTAAATGGATACTTTTTTTTCTCTTTTGGGGATTTTTATTTTTTATTTTTTTTTTGTTATGTCTTATGTTTTACAACTTTATAATTTCATTAAAATTAAAATACTTCATTTAAAAAAATAACACATACAATTTGGACCCATAAGATGTGCCAATCAAACCATGTGAGTACAACTTCTAATACTTTGATATCAAAATATATAACTATCAAATGAGTTTAACATGTATGCATATAGAGAAACTATCTTCACTTTTTATGGTGCCTATTAATGCCTACTAAGATTGGCTTACCAAGGCCATGTTTAAAATAAATCATAGAAAATATTGATGATTATGCTAACAAATTGTGCATTAGCTTCCATTAACAAAATAAAGGTGAAAACATTTATATGTCCATCATCATTATTTTTCCTTACAATGCTCCACATGGTTGCAGTTGTATTTGTGGATGAACATGACATTTCGACGTATGCCATCAAAGCAGCAGACGATGAAAGAACTCTAAACAAAGTCCTCTACATAAGGCCTCCTGCAAACATCTACTCCCATAATGAACTCATTTCTCTTTGGGAGAAGAAGAAAAATATAACCCTCGAAAGAATATATGTTGCTGAAGAAGAGGTCCTTACAAAAATAAACGGTAATTTATTTATTTATTTAACCATAAATTCAAATGTTCAAGAACATCAAATGCTTGAGATGTTTATACAATTTTTTCATGCAAATCTCGCAGAATCCCCTGAGCCATTACCTTTCTTTTATGCAATTGCTCATGCTGGCTTCATTAAGGGAGAAACAATAAATTTTGATATAAATCCAACAGTTGGAGTTGAGGCTTCCCAACTATACCCAGATGTCAAATACACTACTGTTCAAAATTTTATAGATCAATTTCTATGAGCTGCAAATTATTCAAAATAAGCCAACTTCCTACCAGGCAAAAAACTTTATTTTGGTTGCAACTATTTGGGTATTGAACTTAATGCAAAATAATGTGGTGTTCTCTTCATGTGAAAGGTTTTTTTTTTTCTTGTTCTTTTTTATTTTTTTGCCAGAAAGATTTGATGTGTTATAATCCAAGAGAGAATCAAAACCAAGATCCTAAAAATAACTTTCAAAACCCATAACAACTAGACTCTAATATGTTAATGCATAAATATGATTTAATTTACATTTATGCCACATAATTCTTATATGTTTACATATCTAACACGAATCCTTATATTTACTTATATAACATTCAATTCTTTAAATTATATAAAAATAGCACTAATATTCATTAATCTAAAGTTAAATAATCTTTATGCATATATTTTGATGTGATTGAGACATTAAAATGTCATGCATGCAAATCTAAAATTTAGATGCAACATTATAAGTACATATGAATTCAATTGTATGCAAATAAATGTGGTAAAAGCAAGGATATATATATATATATATATATAGAATGAAGAAAGAGAACGAAGATATTTCTATTCCTTGTTTATACATCATTGACTTGAAAAGTAATCTATGCTTGAGGGTGGTTTTCACCCTATTCGATATATATATATATATATATATATATATATATATATAACCTACTTTAGATTTAAAACATTAACTTCTTATCTTTTGATTTTATAACCATGAGGCTATCGAATATAGACTTCTTCTTTTAGGGTCCATTGGTGGTTGAATCAATTGTTAAAGGGCCTTATTTAGCTTTAAAACAATATCTTCTTACATTTTGACTTAAAACCTAGTGGCTGTTAAATATAGACTTCTTCTTTGAGGAATCCATACAAGAAGATAAATTTTGCATCCTATGTTGGGCTCACTTGAGTCAAACTCACAAGTCCAAATCAATCCTATCTATACCTTAGAAAGTCTTTTTAAGACTCTAATGTAGTTGCCCTAGGTGGCCTAATCGACTTGGGCTAACCCAAGTGGGTAAAATCCCTTAACCCTAACTAACACCCAAATCCAAATTCTAAGTAAAATAACTAGTTTTAGCCTAACCTAAATTATTCCCTAGCTCCCTTGGACCTTTTAAACGATTTCATAGTCAGTAGGATATCTAGTACCCTTACAGGAGGCAAGTTCAACCTAGGTCAAACCACCTATATGAACTTACCCCTTATAATCGCATGGTAGAGGCTTCTCTTCCGATAGTAATGTGTTGGGATACTTGTCACATTTTAAATGGCCGGTACCTAATGGACTTGCCAGTTTGAGAGATCGTAGTGGCTAAAATTTAGTCCACATTCAAACTAGATTTTCTTATACATTGGTAACCTTAGGGCTTGAATTTGAGTAGAATTGATTATCCCTCTCCTTCCCTAGTGGGTATGTGAGAGATCCCTTACTTCCTAAGCTCCTAGCTCCTTTATTTATGTACAAGATGCCCAAGCTTCGACGAGGCTTTCATGGTGAAAGTGAGTCTCGCGATCCAACCCTTCTCAATTAAAGCTTCCTTTGAGAAATTTGTTCATTGTGCTCAAAAGAATTCATCCCAACAACTAATTAGATCCTATAACCATCTATTCATGGTATGCAAAATTCCTCTCATCCATGATCTTGAGTTTCACATATTGTGAAGGGAGTGCAAAACCTAGTATCAAACTGTTGGATCTAAGTGTCTTAAGATCTTCATAATCCTTGATCTATTGGATTAAGAAAGTCCTCTTTGATTGTATAAGTTTAATGGGATTTTATCTAAAAGTCTCTATTACATGATGCATTTAAGAGATGATGAAATCATAATATATTATATTCAAATAAAACGAATGGTTTATATATATATATATATATATAGAGAGAGAGAGAGAGAGAGAGAGAGAGAGAGTTGTATCCTATATCGTCCATCCTTCCCGTGTCATCATGAGATTAATTTACAGATGAGGTTAATCCCTCATGGACCATGAGACCCATTAATTAACAGAGACCCAATAAGAAGGAGAAATGTGGAAAGTGTACCACATCAACTAAGCTTAATTAAATAAGTTTAATTTATTTAATAAAAAAACTTCCTAGATCTTTGAATCATATAAAATTTATTTCTAATCCAAATTAGCCAAAAAAAAAACCTTCTTTGGATTCAATAAAAAAAATCAGAAAAAATATATAAATAAATTTTAGATAAATCTTGCATATATTATTACTTAATGAATATGCAAGGTTAATCCATATATTATTACTTAATGAATATGCAAGGTTAATCAGGTAATTATTACCTTCCTTGGTGTCAAATTCATATGATAAACTCTATGGTTTGTCTCACACACCTTTGAGTTTTCTCATATGAGTTTGAGATCTATCTAAACCTAATTGATTTTTAAAGTAAATGGCACTAAAATAAACTAGAATTTTGAAAACTAAAAAATAATTCTCCGCAATCCCTAAAATCTTGAAATTAAATTCAAATCTTCTTTTATCCTTATAGACTAGATGGAAAAATTCTTAAACCCGAAAAATCTCTTTTCATACCATTAATAATTAATTAAAGGTATAAACCCTAGAGCTTAAAATAATAATAATAAATTCATTTTAGATTTAAATTATCTCAAATTTTCAAAAAAAAAAAAAAAGGACTTAGGGGTTCATATGAGCCTATGGTTTTAATTTCATTAAGATGTGAGGCCATTTGCTTAAAAAACTCTCAAACCATAATTTTAAGTTAGGTTAGGGTACCTAAGGATCTAGGAATACATAATACATTAAAAATTCAATAAAGAGTTATAAAATATTTAAAAAAAAAATTGTAATAAATCATAGAAGCAAGAATACTAATTTTAAACTATTCTAAGATTAAAAAAAAAGGCTTATAATTTTTTTCTATTAACTCAAAAGTTAAAATTAATAAACCATTAGAAATCATGAATTACTGAATTTTAGTTAAAATTTTTAGAAATTCATTGTTAGATCTATAATGTTGTGGTTCAAGTTTTATAAAAATTTATAGTTAATTTAGAGTTAACTTAGTTAAAAAATAAAAATAGGTTCAAGTAATACTATAAAATTATAAAAAGTATAAATGATCTCAAAATTTTTAGAGCCCATTTTAATAAAAAAATATTTATTCAATAATGAATAAATAAATTTTAGAGTAATTCAAGATAATTCCAAATTTTTATGAGATTTCCTAAGGTTGTTCAAAACTTTAGTGAATTATTTCATAATTTTTGGACATTATCTAAACTAAAAATAAATCTTTCTCTGAAAAACTTGTATATAAAAATATAAAAAATAGGCATCTAAAAATTAAAATAAAATTAAAAATAAATTATAGAGTGACACCCTCATAACTTATCACATACTATGTGTTGGATATAGGGCAAACCTTATCCTTTTTAGGGTATGTTGCTTGCTTGTATTTTATTTCTCATGTTTTGACTTATACTACTTTATATTTCATTATATTGGAATGCGTTAAATCAATAAGTACAAAGCTTGAAAAAAAAGAAACTTAATTTTTTTTTATTGCTAGATTTGAACCAAAATAAAGATTTGAAATTAGTTTGTTGGAAAATTTACTAAAACTTGAAAAATAAATTTTTAAAGAATTACAAAATTTTGAAGGAGGAGGATATAGAGATCTGATAATTAGTTAGTCTTGTGTGAGGGCATGAAAGAAGTTCTCTAGATAATTAGTTACCTCGACTTTTATGATTAATAACATTTCAAGAGAGGTGAATCTCTTGAGAATACTCTTAATTAAAGTAATGAAAAATAATTTTATGATCTCAATATTTTTGATAAGGATGTGATTTTAGAATTTTCAAAAAGAATTATTTTAAATTTTAAACAACTCTTTTTAGATGCCAATGAAAGAAATTGGGGAGCATTGAATTCTTATTAGAAGTTTTGAAGTATTCCAAACTATTCTATATTGAGCTTTAAATCTTTGAAATTAAAATTTAATATTTGAGTTGTTCATTTAATTCGAACTTCTGCGCTTACGTTTTAAAAATCATAAAATGAGAAAATGCCTAAGAAGTGAAGACTTATGATATGAAAAAATAGCCTTATACCCTTAAACTAAGATGAGCATTGCGTAGTAATAACTCGAACATATGTTTAAAGAAACATGATTGACTTACAGCTTTTACGTCACGAAGAATTTAAGAAACTACGACTATTCTAAAGAGGACTGCTAACTAAATCCACTTGATGGATTCAAAATCATGATGCCAAAGTCACTATACAATACAATGAAGATGGGGTATTGTTATTTAAAGAATTGAGACTTACAACTTAGCCACCAAGCTAAGCTCCTGTATATTAAGGACACACAAATTTTCTAGCTAATGCAAAGTTTTATTCTTTTATTTATTATTATTTTTTTCTTAAAGGGAGCTTTGTATTTGTATTTATTTTGATTCCTTGATGCTATTCCTAGTTATTTTATTTGATTCATAAGAAAATCAGGTTTTCATATTACCAAGCATGAAAGTTTGTATATCACACCAATTTGATTTTTTTTTAATAGATCAGGATGACAATTTGTGCAAATCAAATGCTTTGATTCAATCATGTTTTTTTTTTTTTTTCAATTAGGCATTTAATATTTGCAATACAATGAAATGTAAAAGCTGAATATAAAATACAAGAGAGTAAAATGCAAAAGAAAGAAAACACCCTACCCTAAAAGTTTAGGGTTGGTGCCCTATCCAACATCTAGTATGTGCTAGGTTTCACTCTATTATTAGTTTGCTCTTTTAAGTTTGAATTTTAAATTTGATTAATTTTTATCAAGGGGTGGTTTAATTTTAGTTTTTAATGATTTATAGCTTTAATTTGGAACTTAGGAGTACTTTGTGAATGATTTTTTTTTCTTTATTTGATATTGTGGTAATTCATTTAGTTTATTATTCTCTAAAATTTTTTGAGCTAATATAAATTTATTTCATATTTTTCTAATTTTCTTGAATTTCCACTAAAATTTGTATTTTTTGTTATTATTTATTATATTATTAAATCTAGGTCTTTTTTATTTTTGTTTTAGCTTTAAATGAAATATAAATTTAGGAAATAAATCATTGCAGTTAAGGATAACCTTAGGAACATCCCACAAAATTTAGTGATTATTTTTCAAATTATTTAAGGATGGAAATTAAAAATTATTATTTGAAGGAGCTCTGAAATTTATGAAAAAATTCTAGGCTGTTGGAATCACCCCAAAGACTTTCCATAAAATTGAATCTCATTTGGATTTTTTTTTTTCTACTTAATTAAAATTAAATGACCCTATTTTTCTTTTCTTAATAAACCAATTTTAATTTTAATGAATCTCTCACAGGAGCAAGAAAGGATCCTAGGATGATCCCATAAAATTTTGAGGTAAAATTGAAATGTTTAATATTTATTATGATTTTAATTTTTTTTGGGGTATTTTATTAAGAAAATAATTAAGTTATGATTTCTGACTTTTATTTCATAAAATTTCATATTCCCACTATTTCTAATGATTATCAAGAGTAATATTTGTTTTGAATTATTATGATTTTTTGAGATTTTTAATTGAGTTTTTAAATTCTAGGTCTTAAAAAAACCAAAGACTTTATTCCATTAATGAAAAGGGTTGTACAAACATAAGCCAACAAGACCAAGACACGCAATCACATAGCTTAAAATATCACAGTAAGCTACAGATTTCCAAGAATTCAAAAAAAAGAAAATAAATAAAAAATGGAAGAAAACAAAAAGAGGATTGAAGCCCATCCAACTCAGAATCGCCACCCAATTGCCAAGTTTTGATCATCCATTGGAGGTAGAAAATACAATAAGAAGTCCCAATACCAAGCAGATAACCACCAAGGTTGCCAAGACAATTAAGGCCATTAAGATTAGCATGCAGGAAACCTGCCTCGTCATAGTTCGTCTTCATATCCTTGCCGCCAATCCAACAAAAAACCAAAACCTGCCAGCAACCAGCGACCACAGAAGAAAACAAAAGTTGACCAAATAAAGTAGCACCAAAAAAAGAAGAAGAACACATAACACCCCACCAAAGAGGATCCACACCTAGTCAAAAGAAACCAATCCACACCACAACAACATTAATTGCTTCTGATTAGATTTACACTTACGCCGCTTGCCACCTTCAATAGAAAAAGCCTTCTCAACAATGCGATTCATTTTCAAGTTAAACATCGCATTACAGTCCTCCTCGTATGCATCCAACCCCTCCCCCACATCCCCACAAAGAGATGATCGAGACTCATCAAGCCAATCAGAATGATCCACACTAGAATTATTCAAATTCATCATTAATTGAGCTTTTATATCCTCATTAGAAATAACATTAATCAAAACGTCAAAAATTTTGTACCAATCCTTCTGAAACCACCAAGGAAGGATCAGGAGTAAATAGAGATGGTTCATCTGAGGAAACAACCAAATTAGCTGTAGAATCATTTGAAACCACTGTATTAACATTACACACGCCAATGTTATCCACTTCTAAATTGTCTAGAAATGATATAGGATCTAAAGAATCCTTCATACCAACAATAAGAGCAACACCCTTACAACCCTCATTACCATAAAAAATAACATTACAAACATCCAAATTCTCCGAAACATGTGCAGCAGCCACCATAACCATTGGAAGACCGGGAAATTCCACAAGAATAGATAATAACCCACCATCATAAATAGCCAAGGGAAGCCCCACAAGACCAGCATCATTAGCAAAGGAATGAACAATAGTCCCTGTTACCTCCACCCCAAGATCAGAATCCACCCCTTTACCCGTAATAATGAGGATCTCATTAGTAGATGTAACATGACACAAAGGATTAGAAGTAACAAACAACACTAACAATTCTATCAACAACAACATTTTCCACAGCACCAATTTCATTCCCAACAGTCTTAAGAGGGTTAGCATAAGTAGCATGCATATTCACCAGGATAGAAGACTGGGTCCGATAATCCCCCTACACATGCCTAAGAACTTTACAATGATCACAAAAGGAAGGAGAAGCCTCCATCTTAACAATCTAGATGTATCCAAACTTATCAAGACCGAGCCACACTTTGTCCGAATACTTTTTAATGATAACAAGTTCAACCAAGACATGCACAAGAGATGGTCGAGAACCAACAAAGATGGCGTTGTCCACTTTTAATGAGTTGCCAAACAAAAATCCCAAAGCATGAAGAATACGAGGAGAGAATAGATGAGGTCGTAAATTGGGAAATGAAATCCAAATGAGAATAACAAGGGATTTAACACCGATATCAAGGGAGGGAGAACATTTGGATAATTTCATATAGCAATTATAAATAAGGTAAGATCTGTGGCAATCCATGTCACTCATCAATTTAATCAACACATGTGAGGAATCGAGCAAGGTTACCGAGAAATCAATAGTGAGATTAAGGTTGAAAAAAAAACCTTCAGATGGATTCCAAGCTAGGACGACGAGAAGGAAAAAAAAATCAAGTAAGACATACTAGAAAGGTGGCTCAAGCACAAGGATCTCCTCTTCCAAGATCCACAAAGATGATAAACTATAAAAGGTAGTCATTTTGATCTCCAAAAAATAAACATCAAAGGTAGAACCAAATAAAGCATCCAAAAAAATGTGATTTCTTTGATCCATCTAAAAAAATCAGGATCCATGAGCCGATTCACTTCCATACAGGCCACGAATGGCCGAAGGGGACAAAATAGAAAACAAATGAAAAGGCCCAAAAAACTAAAGAAGAAAAGGAAAACTTTCCTCAAGCCAACAAAGGCTACAATGTCGGCAAAACTACTGGGAGAAGCCCAGACAAAGCAGAGCGGAATAAGCCCTAGCTCTGCAGGAGAGCGTCACCAGAGAAAGGTTAACTGTCTAATGATTATTGGGAGGTAAATCATTATGGGTCTTTTTTTAAAAACCTAAGGAATCTAAGAAATTAGGGTTTGTGATTTAGATTAATATATGAACTCAAAATTTTAGAAAACATCTCACATAATTAAAGGACGACTCAAAAAACTTTCTTGTAAGTTTAGGCCATTTGAAAATTTTAATGATTTATTACTTTTTCTATTGATCAGGGCATTACTCAACTCGAAAGGCATAATCATATCAAGCATATCATCTAGCCTTAGGATAGAGAAATGATATTTGACGGTGATTTTATTGATAGCATGGCTATCAACACACATTCGCCAAGATCCATCCTTCTTAGGAGTAAGAAGGGCTGACATTGTGTAGGGACTAAAGACTCTCTTTAATGAAATCTTGCTACAGTAACTTATCTACCTACTTCTTGAGTTCAGCATATTCTGTGGGATTTATGCGATAGTGGGGCAGGTTAGGAAGGGAGGCTCCAAGGACAAAGTCTATGGCATGCTGAATGTCTCTAAGTAGAGGTAATTGATCTGAGAGATCATCAGGGAAGACATCAATAAAGTGGTCAAGAATAGGTTGGACTTCCTGAGAGATTGGTTCAACAAACTCAATGGAATTCTCATGACCGACTAAGGCATATAGGGGTGCTCCTTGATCTATCTCAGAATCTAAAACCTTGGCAGTGACTAAGTTCAGTCCTTTCTTGGACTTAATAAGGTTAGATTTGGAGTCATCCTTAACCCAGGACTGTGATGGTAAAAGCTTGATCTTTTTACCCACATGTTCAAACACATAGGTGTTTGAATGCCCATATATGTGGACATCATAATAAAAAAAATCCAATGATGACCCAAAAGAATTTGTCCAACATCCATAATCAGCATATTGCACTAAACATTCTCCTTATATTCAGCAAAGGAGATTATTACGAGGCTTCGTTTCTTCACCTCCAAGGTAGTGTAGTTGACCCATACTATCTTATAAGGGTTGGGGTGAGGAACAACAGACAGGCCCAACTTGCACACAATGCTGGAGGAGACTGTATTGATGCAGCTGCCACTATCCATGACGACCTTACAATTCTTATCCTTGATTTTGGTGTAGGTGTAAAAAAATTGCAGTCATATTCTAGTCATCAGTATGAGTAGGGTGTGATAGTGCACATCTCACCACGCAAATGGGAGAAGTGTCTAGTTTCTAAAGACAATGGAGGAAAGCAATGTCATCATCCTCTTCGAAGAATTCGCCTTCATCATCCACTTAGTGGATCTGATTGACCTCGGGCTCAAAATCATCCTCAGTATTCTCCTTGATAATTAAGATTTTATAGGGACTGGAGCACTAAGAAGCGATATGCCAATACACCTGGCATCGAAAGCACTTGATCTCGGGATTGGACTAAGGGGTATCCGGGGTGGGAGGCTTATTCCTAAAATCAGATCGAGGTGTAGGAGGGCTAGTGGGTGGTCAGGTAAGGCTCCCTAGGGTCAGTCAATCAGTGGAGGTGTGAGGAGTGGAACTACTGAAGGGTCTATAAGAAGGCCTAGAGTCATGTGATCGACTCGGGTGCAAGGAATGGGTTTCCTCCCGATCTAACACTAAGCTATATACATTCATAAGTGTAGTGACATTCTAAGAAAACAGTTCATTGTGAAGATCCTCTCACAACCCGGTATGAAACATAGACAGTATCTGTGTTGGGTGGTAGAGGTCTCCCCTTTGCAGCGAATCAGGTAGTCATTAAAAGACACAATGTATTCCTTAATTAGTTTGTTGCCCTGAGTCAACCTATTCCACCTATCCAATAATCTGGGAAAGTATGAGGGTGGAAAGTACTTTTGCTTAAGTTTCCACTTCATGGATGGCCAATCAGTGATGGGAGACTCGTTTTGGGCTTCTCTAAGGCTTTCTAAATTGGATCAAAACTGTCTCGCCCTTCCCATGAGTTTCATCTCAACAAAACTAACCTTCCTAGCCTTTGACCCAATTTAGGAAGAGCTGGGGATCGAGGGTTTCATCAAAGGTAGGAGCATCAATTTTAATACTCTTCATTAGTGGTATGTCAGGGTCATTGTTATGGTTGTGTCCATACTGGGGAGCTCAATGAGTGGCACGATGTAGCCTCTCATCTTGGTAGATATCATTCCCATACATAGAAGAAGGTCTACATGGGGTGTTTGGGCTTGGATGATCCCTACAGCGCTCAAGTGTATCAAAATGTTCAGTTGTGTCTCTATGAAGTTCCACTAGGTCGACTTGGTTTTCTTTGAGTTGCTGACTAATTGTATTCATTTGACCTACCAGTAAGTCTAAAGTCCTTCCAAGTTGTTCCGGTCCATTGGGATACACTACGGGATACCTATGGTGACTAGGATGTAAAAGACAACAATTAAGATGAATGATAACACACTTATAGCTTGCAAAATTGATGTAATAATGTTTGGACATCAAAGAAATAATGGGCTAAAAGAAACAAATGCAATGTTGGAACAACCAACTAAGCTTAACAATGTTAAATAAAATTCTACGATGGATCCTAGCACATGCAATAAGAGCAAATCATGCTCTGATACCAAATGATGTAGGACTAAGTATGCTTTAGATGAATGTGATAAGAAATTGTGTGTCTTAGATAAGAGAAAATAATAATTAAAACTATTAGCCACTAAATGATGAAAGAAAATGAACGAGGGGAAACTACGCTTAGGCCAAATCATAAGCTAAGAACTTGAATCACTAAATTAATTTAGAAATTCAACAACATACAAATCAAGTAACTATTCATTAAATTCCCTAATCTTAAATTGAGATAAGCAACATAGAAAGCAAACTCAAATCCTACGTTTACTAAGCAGAGGCAGAGAGCGAAGTAGGAAGCCTTACAATTAAATCACAACCTACAAGATTAGCGGATTAAGAAGATAAATGAATAGGGGAAGAAGTTTACCCTTGCCGAGGTCAAGAAACAATTTGCCACTGAACGTTGGCAAGTTGTTCTTCGATTGCTTTGGATAGTGTGAAGATTATGCGGTCCAAGTATTTTTCTACGGAGTGGTCGACTTATTGGTTGACGTCGAAGAAGGTTGACCATAGAATGTCGACGTTGCCTTGCTCGTTGTAAATGAATCTATAATCAAGATTGGGATCGGCCTTTCATTGATTCCAAAGGGTTGAAATGTTTAAAGGCGTTCGTCGAGACTTCCCTCGAAGGCTCAACTAGAGATAAAGAAGTTTCTCTCACGAGTTGTAATGGAGAAGAGGAGGGAGGTGGCCGGCCTAGTGGTAGAGGATTAGGGCTTGGAAATTCAGAATTTTGGTGGAGTTAGTTTAATTTAGATCGTCCTGGATGATATGATCGTATCAATCATCCTTAATTACTCCCTTGATTTCCTGATCAATTAAGGCATAATTTGGTAATTTCGTCCAGGCCGATCCTGGAATCGTCCTGGCCGATAATTTAAAATTCAGTATGCCTAAACTGTCTAAGGCGGCTATCTCTTTCTATTTTGAGCTTATCGTCCTGGCCGATACACGTATCATCCAGGCCGATAGTTAATGTCGGCTGCCTTAATTAAGAATCCTTAATTTAGACTTTCTGTTTTAAGCCGATCGTCCCGGACGATATAAATATCGGCCGGGCCGATGTGGGAAAAAACAGAATTTCTAAGCCTCTCAAGTGTGTGTGTGAAGGGTTACTTAGCATCAGTCTTTTTGATTATTACAAGTAGACTCAAAAGATGAAAAATAAAATTACAGACTGACTCAACCCTAAACCTACGCGATCCTGGACTTGGCTTCCTCTTGATCGTCCGATCTTCGATTCCTGAAAAGCTAGAAGCAACAAGTAGTCCAAGAGAGATAGTGTTTGTCAATCATCAAAACATAAGCCATGAAAATAGTTTGCAACAAGGTGCATTGGACCTAGGGTCACCTAATGGAGGTGTTAGTCAGGTTCAATTGAGCTTAGGATAGGATTTTGCTCAATCCCAAGTGGTTTTGGCCACTATGGGTTAGCCTAACTCTTGACCCAAGTGGATTCAATTGCTGGATTGGTTAAGGGAGGTGTATTGGGTCAGGGGAGACCCAATAACATCTTGGTTTGGGTTCAATTTGATTAAGATTGAGAAATGGCTCAAAGGGGACCTCTCTTTGGGCACTTGGGTCAAGCCAAAAGGCTAACCCAAGTGGACCCAAGGCTTGGGTCTCCAAGAGGGATCTCTTGGAAGCCTAAGGAGTCATCCCATGGGTTCAAATGGGGTTGAAGTGGCTTTGGTCAAAGGGTTTAAATGAAAGGAGGGGTATATAGGTCATTTGGTCAAACTTGGTTTACTTGGTCAACCAAGTTGACCTAGGACTAGGAGTTAGGTCCATTGAAATCAATTTGGTCATATGAACCTAATGGATGGGGTATCAAGGTGTGGAGGGGTCATTTGGGTCAAAATAATCATTTTGACCCTTAAGGGACCTTTAGGTCAAAATAGGTTAACTTGGCAACCAAGTTGACCCAAGGTTTGAATTGAATTTCAAGAGGTCTCAAAAATTATTTGAAAACATTTGAAGAAGATTTCAAAGATTGATGGTTAAATCAAGTTGAGTTTAGGCCAAAAGTCAAAAAATCCCTCTTTAAGGGCATTTTGGTCATATTGGCCTTGAGTCAGTTTTGGGTCAAATTGAATCTAGAAAGATGTAGATTATTTCTTAATAAGTCAATATCAAGGTATTGGGAGTGGTCAAAGGGTTTGGAGGGGACTCCAAGGCCAAATTTCACTGGGTGAAAGGCCCAGTGGCATTGATTTTAAATATTTGAAGGTTTTGTAATCTTTGAAACTGGATTAAATTTATGGTGCTAGAATCCTCCAAATGAGTTCAAATTTGAAGGGTTGCACTAGAGACATGTCACATCAATATGTGATTGACAAACCCTGAATCAGATGCCAATTAACTAGGTTTCAAGGTGATGGAAAAATTATCATGAAGGGCTTCAGGACCTTAGTCCTTAACCCTAGGTTCTGGGTTTGAATTGAGTTAAGATTTGGATTGGGCTTGAGGTCTAGGAGCTAGGAAGATCCTAGGATCTAAAGTCTAATGAAACCTAAGGTCTAAAGCTCAAGAAGAAGTTAAAAGTGCCCTCGTACAAAATGAGGTCAACAACTTTGTTCTGTGGACATTAATAGAGTATCACCTTATTTATCTTTACTAACTTGTTAGAAGATTTTTATGTCTTCTGCCCTTTGCTTTTAGCTTTGGTGGGCTTGATGAAAGGGGTAGATGTCAGCGACCTAGAACCCTTTAAGTTTATACTAGGTTGGTGGCAAGAAGTCAACGATCCAGAGCTTTGTACATAATAAACTTGTTGATGATGAAATCCTCTTAGTTCGGACTAAGGCCTTGTGTGAACTTAGGGATAATTTTCTTTGGTCCTTTGCTTTGAGCTTTTACGGACTTGTTGAAGAAGAATTCCTTCAATCCTCACTTTGTGCTTTGCGTATTCGTTAAAGGATTTGCAGGTTTTGTATTAGGTTGATAATACCAAACATGGGTAGTATCTTGATCCTTAACCACTTGATGAGACTTTAATCTGAGTCACTTAAGTTCATCAGATCGAGAGAGCTAGAATTTGATATCTCTTCATCCTCTAGTTATTGAGATGGGGATTCCTCTCTTATGGCCTTTCTAATGGCTTGTTGAGTTGATGGAGCTGCCAGCGATCTGACCATATTTGGGCTTGTTGGATCCAACCTCTTACACCCATTCAGGATTCAGACTTGAGTTATGAGAATGACATTTCCCAATACTGATTTTACTAAAGTTGGCAGATTTAGAGTCATCCTTTGTGGTTGAAGATTTGGAGCCTACGAGCCTTTGGTAGTTGCTCGAGACTCATCTTCCCATTGAAACTTTGATTCTCTAGTCATTTGAGAGAATTCGGTGGACTACGATCACTTGAACTAGCCCAGTCAAATTGGCCTTCATTCTTCCTACAGTACATACTGACGGGTTGATAAAGTGGGGTTCCGCTACTATAACCTTTCTTATGGCTTGTTGAGTAGACGGAGCTGCCAGTGATCCAGTCATGTTTGGGCTTGTTGGATTCAACCTTTTACACCTATTCAAACCTTAAGCTTCAGACTGTTGAAAGATTTCAAGCTTTTCTGGCTCAATTTGTAGGAGTTTCTAGCCACAAAAGTCTCTTTCTTGGCTTTTGAGTCTTGATTTGTTAGAGAAAGTGGTGTCTTAATCTTTTGAAAGATCATATGCATATACTTTAGAAAAGAAATCTTTGTATTCTTTAGTACAAAATGAACTTTTGAATTGATAATTTTAAATATTTATTTAGAGATCTCGGCACGCAGCATGATGCCGACCAGAATAAATATTTAAATTACCCCTATCTCATAGGGGCATTCTAAAGAATAATAAATTTTGAAAATTTGAAATTTTAAATATTTGTTTGGGGATCTCAGCACGCAGTATGACGTCAACCCGAATAAATATTCAAAATTCCCCAAATTTGATGGGAGATTTTGAAATACATTCTCATAATACAGGAGAATTTCAAAATATAAAATGTATACACTAATAAATATGTATGAAAACATAGCGTATTAAACATAAAATTTTCCTGTGTAATTTTATGCATAATATTTCTTTAGGTATCGGCCATTGATCGATGGCATAGGCCTCTGACTATTTAGATCAATGAGTTGATAAAGTCCTCCTTGGTACACCTTTTCGATGATGAAAGATATGCACCATTCGATCAAAGGACTATGTCATCCTGGCTCGATAGATCTACAGGTTTTGTTGAGCTTGCACCATGAGTTCATCGAGTGCATCAAGCTCCTCCATTATTAATCGAAGCATTTTGTTCTTGAGTCAGCTCATTTTGGATGACGACTCGAAGAGATGGAAGTTCAATCTAGTGGCAACACTGCTTCAACTCCAAACACTAGAGAGTAATGAGTGGATTTGGTTGGTGTTTTGTAGGTTGTACGATACGCCCATAAAGCTTCTGCCATCTTCGTATGCCACTCTCTTTTATTCATAGTGAGAATCTTATTCAACAATTTCACTAGTATTTTGTTTAAGGCTTATGCTAGGCCATTTACTCTTAGATAGTATATGGAGAAATATTGCTAATTGATTTTGTGTCAATCAACAAACTTGTATATTTTTATACATTTGAATGCAATACCATTTTCTGAGATTATGAGTAAAGAAGTTAATTATGTGCTCAGATGTAACTTCTTTGAATGGAGCTTCCTCTACCTACTTGGAGAAGTAGTCGATTGCTGTTAAGATGAAGCGGTGTCCTGTTGATGATGGCGGATCTATTGGCCCGATAACATCAATACCCAAGCATTCAAATGGCCAGTATGCTACTATAGGGTGTAATGGATTTGGCAGTTGATGTATAACATCATTGTGAATCTGACACTCGTGACACCTCTTGGCATGATCAATGCAATCTTTCACCATTCTTGGCCAATAATAGCTCGTTCTTTTAATTTTAACTGCCATCTTGGGACCTGATTGGTGCACTCCCCAAAGTCCTTCATGAACTTCTGTTATCACTTTATCAGCTTCTCAGGTCCCTAGGTACCTTAGCCACATTTGATTGAAAGCAAGCTGATAAAATGTGTTGTTGACAAAATCATACCGTAGTGCTCTCTTTCTGATTTGAGCAGCTAATGATTTATTTGTTGGTAGTTTACTTTCTTTGAAATAATCAACGAGAGGCCACCTCTAGTCATCTTCTTTTTTTACATCTAGACAATGCCATTATGATTTTGAAGCTTGACTAGTCTTGCATCTTTTCTTGGGAACTTGTTATTCTTCAAGTTGGTCTTCAAGATCAACTGATTAAGGAGGTTGAGGATCAACCGGAGTTACATCCTGCTAGCTTGAATTTGGTATTCCCTCTACCAGCGGGAATGTAATAATGCTGGCTCTAGGACCTGACGATTGTGCACCATGATTATCAAAGGCCATTCGTCATCCATATTCGCTATTTCTTTAACCAGTTTGGTAAGGCTATTGGCTTTGCCATTTTGACCTCAGGGAACTTGGTTAGTTTGACAACTGGAATTTGCTTCAAGATTTCAAGAACTCGCCGATGATAACATGCCAACTCGAACTTGGTGATTTTGTAAACAGCTAGTACTTGAATTACAATAAGTTGAGAATCACCAAATATTTAAAGGTTTGAAATTCAAACATTGATTGCAATTTCCAATCCAGCTATTAGGGCTTCATATTAAGCCTCATTGTTGGTCTGAGGCTCAGTCAAACTGAATAAGAATCTCATTATGCCTTCCTCAAGTGCTAAAAATTGATTCCAATTTCGACTTGAACTTTTTCTAGATTTGGAGGTCAAGCACGCTTAATTGATGATGCTCAATCAAAGTATATTTTCCATACTCGTAGCATATCCTCCTCTTCAACATTCATGATCTGTTTATCAGGTAGATCGTTATTGAGCGGCAAATTTGTAAGGATGGGATGTGCAACGAGGAAATCTACCAGCACCTGCCCTTTCACTGCCTTTTACGGGACATATGTGATATTAATTTGCAGGAGTATCACTGCCCACTTTGCTAATGACCTGTCAACATTGGTCTTGTCATCAAGAACTTCAGCGAATTAATTTTTGATATCAAGGTGATTTTGTGAGATAGCATATAATGGTGGAGTTTTTGAACTGTAAAGATCAGGGCCAAGCAATACTTCTTAATTAGAGAGTAGCAGATTTCTACTCCAATTAACCTTTGGATGATATAGTAGAGCACATTTTCTTTTCCTTTTTATTATGCTGAGCCAATAATGTTCCAAGGGACTCTTCTAATACTACCGTATACAGTATAAGATGTTTTCTCAAAATTTGCACCATAAGAATATGAGGGTTTAATAAGTATCTCTTGATGCTATCAAAAGGCTCTAGACACTCATTATCCCATTTAAAGTATATATCATTCTTCATCGGCTTTGAAAATGGCTGGCACTTACCCGATAAATTTGATATGAACCTTCGATTGAAAGCTAGTTGGCCTTGAAAGGAGCGGAACTGTTGCATATTTCTTGGTGGTGGCATCTCCATGATCTCCTTGATCTTATTAAGGTTCAATTCAATTTCTCGATGTTGAATAATGTACCCTAGAAATTTGCTGGAGGATACCCCAAATGCACACTTGAGGGGGTTCATTTTCAGATCATATTTTTTATCCTCTCGAACACAATTCTCAAGTTATCTAGATGGTATTTTTGGTATGTGCTCTTAATGACTAAGTCATCTACATAGAATTCAACCTTTAGATGAATCAAATCATCAAATATGCGAGTCATCGCCCGCTGATAAGTGGCACCAGCTTTCTTCAGGCCGAAGGGTAAGATCGTATAGTAGAATATGCCTATAGGAGTTTTGAATATTATATGCTTTTCATCTTCAAGAGCCATTTTGATTTGGTTGTATCCTGACGATCCGTATATAAATGATAAAATGTCGTAGTTTGAAGTTTTGTCCACTAATAGTTCTGATACTTAAAGTGGAAATTCATCTTTTGGTCACTCCTTATTGAGATCCCTGAAGTCGATGCAAATACAAATCTGGCCATTCTTCTTCTTTACAAGAATGATATTTGTAATCCAATAAGCATACTTTTCTTCTCGAATAAAGCACATATATATAAGTTTCTTTATTTTTGTGATCACCTATTCTTCAATCTCCAATCTCATTCTCCTTAGAGCTTGCTTGACAAGTGCTGTATCAGGCTTGATGGCTAATTTGTGAACTGCTACGTCAGGGGATAAGCTAGGCATCTCAGTGTATGTCCAGGAAAAGCAGTCTCTGAATTCACAAAGAAGTCCCTTTACTTCTTCCACTTGATCTTCTGGTATAAGGGAGCTAATGAAGGTTGGGGGAGGATCCTCCTCAGTTCCTAAGTTGACTTCTTTTAACTCATCCATCATAGTAGCCTGTCTACCATCTTCCAATTCTTCTAGTGCAGGTTAGGCTTCTACTGGTTGATTATAATAAGCATTAGCTTCATATGTCTCATCTTCATCATTATCAGATTTGATTTCTCAGCATATGATTGCTCGACAAGTCTCCTTCTGAAGGTATTTATGCTTGATGAATTCGATACCTTTGTGTGTAACTATATCCTTCTGCTGTAGTGGATGTGAATTCCTTCAATACCAGAGGCGTAGGCATGTACGAAGTTGTCATTTAGTGGTAGGAACATTGATCTGCTTTCGTAGCATTCTTTGAATATATTTGGTATTAAACCTAGGTAGCCTCGTAAGAAGTAACTCTTTAGAATTGAGGTGCATGCATCACCAATCATAATTCTCTTCTTCCTGCATTCCTGGAGAATACAATACATTTTCAGGTGTAGTCCCCTTCTTCAGAGGAGGCAGATAAAGAGTGGAGAGTTCTTCAATCTTATGCATCTCACCCGGGATGATTTCTTTAAAGTGTTGTAGAGGAATTCTCGTGACTACAAGTACACTGTCTGAGATTGACAGAATGTTTATCCTTCTGGAGAACACACCCTACACCATGTTCATGTAGATAGAGTTGTAGTCATAATCATCATTTGAAAATTCAACCTCCTTACTCCATTTGGCCGCAGACTGGCCTACTTTTCAGAATTTTGTAGGGGTGGCATCACTTTCATCTGTGTCACTCCAAAGGTATAGCACATGTTGCCTTTCTTTTAGAATGGTTGGGGCTTTAGGAAGATCCGACGTTACCTTCATTCTCCCCACACACTTCTTCTCACCTTCCTATTTGGGTTTCTTTATAGCCTTTGAGCTTGATGCTTTAGCTTCAAGAGAACGCGAAAATTTCTGCTTCTTTGGCATAAAATATCTTGCATCCTCATAAACTGTTGCTTCATGTACTGCAAAGGGTTGGATATCATTAGAGATCCTGAATTCTTCTCCTTCCCTGAGATATTTCATGAACTGGTGTAATGTTAACAGGATAATATCATATTCATACAACTAGGGATGACCCAGTAGCGCCTTGAATGAGGTGTCTACATTAATTACGTGGAATTTGGCTTATGTATGAAGTTCCCCAAATACAATAGGGGGTATGAATGATCTAAGAGTTTTCTGCCCTTTCTCATTGAAGCCGTGTACCATTAGCTTATCTTAGCTAAGATGCTCCACATCAAGGCACAATGATCTCAATGCCTTTAGGCTCATGAGATTTATAGAAAATCTAGGATTGATCAAAATTCGACTGATCATCATACTAACACTTTTCACTGAAACATACAGAGGACAGTTGTGATCTGCCATTTCGAGCATCAGATCATCCTTAGCAAATGTAATTATTGGCTCATTCCAAGCTTGCATGATCTCAGTCAAGCTGCATTCAACAAAATATGACTCATATCTTTTGGGGTCCTTAAGAGTTTTGATCAAAATCTCCCGAAGGTCTTTAGACATTATGAGGGCATCGTATATATTGAGTTATGCTAGGATCTTCCTCAAGTGGGATAAGATATTGTAATCTATCCCCTTAGCTGAGGTTTCTTTCTTCTTGGAGTTTTTGGGGATAATATCTTCATTGATAATTATCTCTTTTTCCTTATCTTTGTTAGGGCCCCTTTCTTTGGTGGAGGTGACAATACCTTGCCACTTCTCAACTGCACCCAGGCCACCTCATCGGATTGACACTTATTTGATGAAGAATTATCCTTGGAGTTTGCTATTACCATATCTGGAGACACCATTAGACATAAACATAGATCATCTGAACTGAATTCCATTAACGACCTCATTAGAAAGAATTCAAGGGTCGCTTCTTCAGTGTATTTCTCCCTATCTGTTATTTTTTATGTCACAGAGATGACTTGGCATATCTTCATAGGAAGAGATTCATTCTCAGGTTCTTCCGTTTCAACTATTTTGAGCCCTTTCATAAAATCACTAAGCTTAATAGTCCTCCTAGCTGTCTGGTAATATTTACTGAAACTATCAATAGCCTTTTGAGTTGTAGTTTTCTTTTCCACTGGCTTCTTCAATTTGGCTTTCTTCTTGGAAGACTTTGACTTTGCTTTCCCAGACTTTGATGAGCTAGCTTGGCCAGGCATGCTTGGATGGCGGATCAGGATCAGCCTCATGAAAACCTTCTATTCCCTGCCCTGAGGAGGTTATACCCCACGTAAATGCCCTTGAATTTCACTTTATGGTTTGAAGGTGGATGCATATGACGCAGACAATCACTTTAAATTCAGCACTGATTCAGTAGGAGACTTCCACTTGACACCCGGAACTCCTTCTAGTTGTTTCAATATTTTTGTTGTCTTCTTGGAGACCACGGTCTCCCATTATTCCTTTTAAATATGTTATTTTGTTATTATTTCTTCAGGAGAGAGTACGGAAGAGGACGTGACTACCCTGGTGGATTTCTTTCTGGAACGAACTAATATATTATCTGATAATGTCAATTCTCCTATTTTATATTTCTTCTCTAGCCAATCTTTGAAGACGTAGCAATCTTCAATTGGATGACTAACTACCCGATGATATGGGCAGTAGTTTGGGTTGCCACTATGTTTGGACTCTTTAGGTCTTTTTCATTCTGGCAATTCCAGACCAGTCTTAAGTGCTTATCGGAATAGTTTAGCGACACTATCCCTCCTAAAAGAATAATCTTTATTCATTTTCTCCTTGAGGGAGGGGAACATTCTATCACCAGTTCTTGCGGCTTGTCTGTAGAACTCTCCTCCACCAGGAAATGCTTGAGGTTTATCATTTCCTCTAAGCACTAGCTTTGGTTGAGGATTTGGATTGTAAGCCTAATTTGGCTTTTCTTCATATTGCATTGGTTGTTTCCCTTTATCCACATTATACACTGCCCATTTACCTTTATCAGGCCTGGGAGGGAAAACGAAATAAACCTCATTCTTCCTGGCATGAGGTGCCTTGGCCTTTTTGGGTCTGTATTTTTATAAGTTCAACTTTCAAACTTTGCCATCCTATCCAACAAATCTTGGAAGGTAGTGATTGAAGTTATGTATAAGAAGGGTTGTATTTTATCATCAATGTTCCTCATTAACAATTGAACTGCATGTACTTCTTCCAATTACTGCTCGCACTTCATATTGAGATTACGCCAGCATGTTATATACATCATCACCGATTCATCCTTTCTCCTTTTATCAAGGATGAGATCAGCGATAATAGTTTTCTTAGTCGCACTGGCAAATCTTTTCATGAATAATGCCTCTGACTCTATAAAGGTCTTTAGTGAATCATTTGACAACTCAGTGTACCATTCAAAAGTAGTTCTACTTAAGCTGCTCACAAATTACCGGAATAACAAAGTATCATTACCTCATGTATTCTTGCAGGTTGCTTTGAACTGCGTGAGGTGTTGTCTGGAACTCTTTTTGCCATCAAAAATATTGAATTTTGGTATGGAATATCCCTTTGGATAGGGTACATGATCGTACTCTGCTGGGTATGGGCGACCCTTTCCTACCAATTTCTCTTCCTGCTCAACAGCTATAATGGCCTTAATCTTTTCAATGATTATGCCCTCTAACTGCGTAGAGGTTACAAGTTCAGAGGTGCTCGCCACATTTTATGCAGTCCGCTGACGGGTCGGATTATCAGTCTCTTTTCCACCTTTAGGTACACCTTTCACTCCTGAGGCTTGGGCACTTGGAGATTTTGAGGATTTACTGGAACATTATTCACAGCTTGGTTGACTTGTTAAGCCGGCATAGGACCCACAGAAGTGATCTTCTGCATTATCTCCATCATCGTCATCATCTGAGTTATCATCTCAATCATTTTATTATTTAACTGAGAGTTCTCTATCATTCTTTCACATCTGTCTCCTCATTTGATTTCTCATTTCAGTGAGTGTGATATCTTCATCAACAAAGGGGTTTTCTCTGACCTCTTTTTCTTCCTCTCCTTCTTCTAAAGAGCAAGCACTTTCGATGGCGATGGATCTAACCCTATGGAGACATAGATAAACATGTATGTGTGACTTTGATTGTTGGTCATCTTCATCACCATCATCATCCTCAATATCGATATGGCTGACCATGCAAACCACCTCGATCTTTGTAGTATTTTCATCATCATAGTCTCATTCTTTCTTCTTCCTCTACCCAAATTTCTGAGCAGTGTCGCCACTGAATTTTAGGTTCTTGATTTGGAATGATTATTTCTTTGATCTGAGAACTACGATCAAAATGAACTTCTTCTCTGGCCAAAGTAGGTGAATGACAGGATCTCCTGGAGGACTCTCCAAGATGTCGACCATCATTATAATTATCATTACGGTTCTTCTTTTGGACCCATCTATGATGAGTTCTGTTAGCATGGGCAAATCTCTGCGAAATTGTTCCGGATGTCACGCCTGGTCTATCTCTTCCTTCAAAGATCTTTTCTTTTTGAGGCTTCATCCTCCATACTTATTTTCCATTCCGTTGGGCCCTTTCGATAGTGGATTCTTGGACATGTGATCCAAATGTCACGCCCCAATGTGCTTCCTGTGGAGCTTGTCCTCAATAACCTCTTCGTTTTGCTATCACAACAAATGATAGCCTTTCTCTTGGAGGGCTTCTTCGGGCCTCAACAACTAGTGGCCTTTGAAACTTCTTCTTCATTAGCCCTCTTTCTTTAACTGTCTTCAAAACTTGGTGTACTCGGGCAGATAGGCGTTCAGGCTCTCTTATTTTCTGAGGAGTTGGAGCTTTAGGTTAACGCTCCTAGAAGGATTGCTTGAGCTCACCAGAAGAGCTATTTCTTTTTACCCACTTCAGGTTAGAGAACCTATTTTGAGTAGGGATATTGATCTCTTATTCTGATGCCGGCAAGTTGGAGGGATGTACTGGTATAGATAACTGCTAAACTTACAATTTTGCATTTCTTTTCCTCCTCTGCCTTCGATTGAGCCTTCCTCCAAAGGAGGAAGCCTCATTGTCATACCTCCCAGGTGAAACATGCTCTTTGGACAGGATAGTGGCGTTTGCAGTCACCACATAAATTTTATTTCCAGTAACAACCCTCTTTGTAGTAAGGGTCTCAGTCTGGGATAATCTTTCAAACACAGAAGCTCTTCCTTGGGCAGCGCCTCTTGCAATAGTCCTTATAGAATGGGACCTTCCAGAAAGTTATTCAGAGTTGATGTCGTATATAGGGACAACCGTAGCCTTTGCATTAGCTGCTGAGAATTTGAGCCAACCAAAGTGGATAGTGGCTCCAATATTTCCAATCTCTATAACAGTATTTGCCAGCTGAATCATGGCTCCTCATCCTAGTTGGAAGGTCATCAGGGTGTCCTACATTTCCATTATGCACAAACAAAAAGCAGGGGTTAGTAACCAAAATTGATACATCACTCCACACTTTCAAACTGCATAAATAACACTGAACAATAATATAAGCAGGTGAGTTAAAATAGAATTAAAATCCTGCACATTGAATTTACAATTAATCTTATTTAAAAGATTGATTTTTAGAAAATTTAAAATTTAATCCATATGATTAGCTTGCTACTATAACACTGAGACAACTAGTCAAAGATGGAAAGATAAACCATTCCCCAATGGAGTCGCCAGAAATTTGTGGACTCCGAAAATTCACGCACCAGCCTCCCCTGCGTTGGAGAGTTTTAATAACGTTCTGGGTCAAATTTTGGAAGGCAGATGGGTTTGTAGATAAGACACTATCTAGAGATTTTGCCCTCATTTTGTGAGGACTTTATAATCTAGTTTTAATTTTCCCATAGGCGCAAGAACTTATCATTAATTACCCCTCTCGATCACGAGAGAGCACTTTCGATTAAGGCTAATCATTAAGTAGGTGCAAAATACCTAGCATATAGTAGCAACAAGTGATTTTTTTGTAGATTTATAAATTTATTATTTTTATACTTAAAGAGGATGGTGGGGGAAATGATGATGAGCCCGATCAAGATCCCATGGTTCCGTCATCCCGGGCCATTGTGGTCCCTAGTTCACTTAGTCAAAGGAGGTAGTCGACCCAACCTGGCAGAAAGATCCTTGTCAGCAGCCATGGGTTGCTTCGTCCAAGGGTACCTTATAGAGTTGGGGTGAATGCTTATTTAAGGAGACAAATTTTAGTCAACCTTAGCTAATAGAAAGCTTTGAGCTTTATTGGATGCACATTGTGATTCATTACTCAATGGACTTTTAACCATTGGAGAACATACGGGCTTTGACTGTAATCGTGATATAGTGGTGCTATTTTGTAGAAAAACCACCCGGTCAGATGGCACATGCCACGTCCCCGCTAGCGAGAAATCATTTGAGAATATATTATAATGATACATTCAATTAGACATACTTCTTTTTGTGAGTTTAAGTTACTTTGAAATTTATCATCCTTAACAAACGTTTGTGGATGATGGATGGATTTTTTATTTAAGTTTTAAACAATAATTTTTATTTGAATATTATAAAATTCATTGAGATTTTATTCCATATATGATTTAATTTTGAAATTTGGAAGTATTTTTCATGTTTGAGGTCCCCTCCGGTTTAGATTAGCTTTCAACACGGTCATCATCGGGGTGAATTTGGAGTCATTTATAAATTTTTATATTTTGTAGAAATTTGAGGGCATTTTGAATATTTGATCCCCTCCGGTTGACATAAATGTTCAACGCGGCCATCATCGGGGCAACTTTGGCTCTTGAAAATATATGTATTTCATAAAAATTTGGAAATATTTGAAGGTGTAGAATCCCCTCTGATTGATATAAACATTCAACATGGCCATCATCGGGGATTTATATTTTGTAGAAATTTGAGGACATTTGAAATAGTTGATCCCCTCTGATCGATATAAATATTCAATATGGCCATCATCGGAGATTTATTATAAACATTAAGAAACATTTGCATTTCATAAATATTTGGAAGCATTTAAAGGTGTAGAGTCCCCTTCGGTTGATATAGACATTCAACACGGCCGTCATCGGGGAAACTTGGTATTTGAAAAAATATTTGTGAACCCCTCCGATTGAAATCTTCGTTCAACACGACCATCATCGGGGTAAAGGAGATCATTTCCATTTTATTGAACCTTGCGACCTATCAACTTGTTGATAAGAGATCATGTTTCATTGGCTTTGTGCCCTTGTTTGTGAATTTTATTTGTTAAAGGCCTTAAAGGCCTGATATGAATGAATACAATAAATATTCCGCTCAACTTCATGACCGCATATTTGTTCGATGATTTGAACCCTGTCTACTCCTATTTACCTGCTTAGGAGGATTGGGTTTTGTAAGCTTTGTGCCTTTGTTATAGAATGCTCTTGATTATAGGCCTTGATGGCCTAATATGAATGAAATAAAATAAATATAGTGGTCGTCTCAACTGTATACTTATTTGTTGGTTTGAGCCTTGTCAACTCCTATTAATTTGTATAGAAGGATCAGGTTTAAATTTGAATTCACTTATCGACTCGTACAGTCTGCCTAGACGTCACGTGTATACCAATAACATGCTCGTCGGGGCCCATACAGGCAGAATTATATTTTTTCCTTTAGTGTACCTATGTGTATACAAATTATAGTGCATGTGCAGGGGTATTTTGAAATAATTATAGTTGTACAGGTAATCACCATTTGAGTACACACAACATTTCATTTAAGAGCTTATACGCGCCTTTTGTCTTCTAGCACAAGTGTTGTGGATTCAGTAGCGGTCATTGTAGATTGTAGACGCCTTCTGTCTGCCTGCATGGATGTTGCGGATCCGGTGGCATGGTGTTGCAGCTTCTGAATAGAGTTTTTTACTGTTTTGTACAGGTAGACTATCGTGCACCACTTACATGATTTATGCAGGTAGATTGTAATGCACTAACGAATCTTCTGTCTTATATTCTGATGGACACCCCCTTTTCTCATTCATCGGGAGGCTCTTCTTGAGATTTTGTGACCAATACTTTTAAATGGACTCTTTTTAGGATCATTGGAGTAGTAGATTTATTACTTCCAGTGTTTGTGGACATCAGAGTTGTTCCCTTCTTAAGGATAAGACCAAGAATAAATTTTGGAACACTAGGAAGTTTAGTTCTAATTTGTTCAAGCACCTCTTCCCTTCTACCAGGAGGTGTCCTTTTTTACGCATCAACTTATCCTTGTACCCAACGTATTTGTTGATCTTAGTCACAATTGTCGTAGGTGACATCTGTACTTATGTCCACAAGGGTTCATTGTACTAATGATACACCCATTATTGTTATCCACAAGTAGCTTGTGTTTGTTTGTAGGGACCCGTTATATCCACTACTACCTCCTAGAAATGTTCGTAGAAGAGCTATTGTCGCCTTCATCATATCCACCTTTCACCAATCTCAGGTGATTTTGATTATTGCATTTATTTGTAGGGAGGGGTACTCCACTACTTATCTATAGTGTCACCTTCTCCAATCAACAAGAAATATTAACTGTGTTGGTGATATCAATAGCGCATGTAGGACACACGTATGCTTTCTACAATCATTTATTGTCCTTGTAAGCACGTTGCACTTGATCTCGTGGAAAAGATTGTAAGGGTCCACTGCGTTCTTTGTTCGTACGCATTGAGGTCTTGTAGTGTGCTTTCTCGTATCTTGATTTGTCGTATGTCTGGTAGGAGAGCGGGGCACTCACTTACAATCAAATGATATTGATTGTGCAAAGACTACATTTGCTTTGAATTCTTTGAATACACCTTTATTGGGGAAGGGGGAAAACACCGCTAGAGAGAGAAACACCCGTTTTTTGAAATTATTCAAATTCGTGGTTTTTTCTGAGACCTTCATCGCTGGCGATTGGCGATGACGGTGGATGACCGCCGACTTACACTTGGTGCGCTAAACTATTATGGAAGCTCAGAAGGACAAATCATAAACGAAGAAGTCTGACGAAAGACATTTCCGCATTCTGAAATAGATCATGGACAACACAAATTGACATCAAAATCTCTTGTTATCAAAGACGTTATTGACGCCCCTGCGAAGACGGTTGTGGATTGTGTGGAAGGTAAAGGTAAAAGTATATTGGTTAATTTCGATTGCATTACACCAACGATTGAGAAGTATCGTTCAAGTTTGAAACTGAATGATGTAGAAGCTTCTTCATCAGAATTGAAGGTTTTTGTTAATAAATTTGGATGTTCAAATGCAATCTCTGACCTGTGGCCAGTGATAAATGCGAATATCTCAAATGAAATTAATAAAAAATCTCATTCTGTGGATAAGCTATCTTTGGTTCCTTGTTTAGACTTACCAATTAAACCTATTTTGCAATCTAGAATTGAAGAGAATTCTCAATTGTCAATACATCTAAGAATGCTGAGATTGGTTCTAAAGTAACTACTGGTAATGCTTGGATGAGGACCCAACACATCAAGCTTAATTATGATATGGATTCTACCTCCGTTACTGATGACGAGATTGCTGTTATTATGAACTCTGATTCATAAATTGCTAATTCTCATATCCCGAGGAACTCTCTGGTTATCAAAGTTTTGGGTAATAATATCCCTTTCCTAGTTTGCAGTAGATAACTTCGGAAGCAATGGTCTACATTTGGAAATTTTCACCTTACAACCTTGGGACTTGACTGGATTCTCTGTTCCTTTACAAAGCCGGAAGCAGTAGAAGAAATCCTAGAAGGAGGACCTTGGTTTATAGGAGGCAATATCATTAGGTTGGATAGATGGTCCCCCAATTTTTCACCTGAATCCCTCAAAGGACTTACAGCTCCTATTTGGATTCGTATTCCGTGCCTTCCATTGCACTGCTGGGATGAGCAAAACATTTGTAGAATTGCTTCCAAGATTGGAATTCCAATTTACCTTGATGGAAATTCTTTTAAATGGGAGAAAAGGGAATATGCCCGGGTTTGTGTTCATTTAAATCTGGACAAGAAAGTTCCTAAAGGAGTTTGGATAGAAGAAGTGCATGGTAGATCCTTCCAAAAACTAGTATATGAGAAGATTTCTTCTCTATGTTATCATTGTGGCAAATTGGGTCATTTAAAGAACCAATGTTCTTTAATCAATAATTCTTCTTCAAAAACTGCTGATCCAAATTCTAATGTTATTAAGAAGAATATGAATCAAGGAGAAGATAAAGCCAATGACCAAGATGAACTAGGATCTTGGATACAGGTCAAGTTCAGAAAAAATAGGGCTGCAGAAAAAACAGCTCTTAAGTAGAAAACTGTTTCTCAAATCTACCTTCCAGTTCAAGCAAATCCGATCATAGAAGAAGGAGAGATTATTGAACCAACTACTATTCAAATATCATAATCTAAAGCCATCTATTCCATGGGGGAGAACAAAAATAATGAAGTAAGGCTGAAAAACAGTTTCAACATTTTGGAAGAGGAAGTGCATAATTCTTGTTTTGAAGAATCAAAGGGAAATAGATGTTCTACACAGTTGATTAAAACAAATTATGATAAAGAAGTTTTGAAGGATCCGGCTGATTCCATTTCTGTTATGACAACAGAAGAGATTGAAATAGATAAAGATTGAAATGGGAAAGAAGATTATGCCAAAAACAACCTTGAGGTTGAACTCTTGGAGAAGGCAGTTTCTCCTACAAAAAACATCAATGGGAAGGGCTGCTTGCGAACTCTTGAAAATCCTGAGGGATTACTTGCGAACTCAAGTATACCCTATCATAAATCTGACTTCAAACTTCAGAAGGAGCTGAAATCCTTAGGGAAGGATAATATTATTTCTCATGGAAGAAAAGGAGATGGATTTGTTAAAGGTAGGAAAGGGAGTAATCCCTATTCTTATCCATCACGACTTCTTTAATATTTTAGAATTGTAGGGGGGCTAGGAAAAAGGAAGCCTCCCACAACTTGAAGGAATGTATTAAAGATAATGATTTGATCTTTGTTGGGTTATCTGAAACAAAGATATCCTCCTTTGATAGAAAGGATTGTAACAAGTTCATTGGTAAGCTTTGGGATTTTTATTTATTTCCTATAGAAGGGCTCTCAGGTGGACTTATGGTTTGTTGGAGGAAGGGTCTTTCTTCTTTCTCTACCTTGATGACATCTTCTCAAGCTATTGAAGGTGAATTAAACATCTCTAATAAAGGGAATTGGCTTATAGCTTCAATATATGGTAGTAATGATTTCTACAAAAGGAAGAGCTTATGGAACACTCTTGAAGGCATTTCCAATTCTGATTTGCCCATAATCATAGGAGGTGACTTCAACTGCCTTCTATCCCAAAAGGACAAGCAAGAGGAAAAAAATTCAAATTCTCTCAAGGTGTTCAAGATTTGAGTAATTTTATAAGTTCATGTGATCTTCATGTAATGAAATTCATTGGACCAAGGTACACTTGGTATAACAACAAGACAGGGGGAGTTAGAATCATGGAAAGATTGGATAAATGTTTATTGAATTCGGTTGCTTTTCAAACAATTCAAAATCCTATTATTAAGCATCTTCCAAGGGTAGCTTCTGATCACTACCCCATTTTAGTCAATCTGCTTACTCTAGCTGCTCGGAAAAACAGACTTATTAGATATGAAGAAGTGTGGTTTTCTTATGTGGCTTCTACCGGTATTGCTAACAGCTCATGGAGAAAAAGTATAATAGGTGATCCAGTTATCTCTTTGAATAAGAAATTTAAAAGAATTTTAAAAGCACTCTATTACTGGAGTAAAAACAAACATCAGGATTTGATGATGTTGAAAGAAAAATTGAAGAAGGAAATTTTTAAAATGCAGTTTGAAGAAGCAGAATCAGGTGGCTTGTCCGAAGATATGTTACAGTTGCTAAAATCTAAAGTTCATGATTTAAATATTACTCTATCACAGCTGAACATGTGGTGGAGGCAAAGAGCAAAAATGAAATGGTTGGTGGATGGTGATTTAAACACCAAGTTTTTCCACACTTATGCGTCTGGTAGACGGAATTCTAACTGGATACATCAGATTAAACGGGTAGATGGGGGAATAACTGTTAATCAAAATGAAATTGAAAACATCTTTTTCGATTTTTTCAAAAACAAATGGGAGGAGAAGGTTTGCTGTCTATCCGGTTGGCCAAAGCCTTTTAATGTGCTTAATGATTTGGACAGACAATTTCTTTTAAATGACTTCAAGGAAGAAGAGCTAGAAGAGGTGGTTAAACATCTTGAATCCAATATTTCTCCAGGTATTGATGGGATCTCTTATTCCTTCATCAAAACTTTTTGGTTTATCATTAAAAATGATGTTTGGAAGGCTATTCGCTCATTTTTTGATCTAGGAATTATGAGTCCTAGTTGGAAGGAGAACTTGGTAGTTCCAATTCCAAAAATAGAGAACCCGATTTTACCTACTAATTTTAGACCTATAAGTCTCTGTTTATCTATCTATAAGTTGGTAGCCAAGATGTTATTAAATAGAATGTTAGTTCTTATTCCAAAATTGATTTCTGAAGATCAAGCTGCTTTTATTAAAGGCCGATCTAGTTCTGAACATATTCTGTTAGCCCAGGAAGTTTGTAACAAATTTAGATTCTCAAAATCTAAAAAATGACTTATGGCTATTAAAATCGACATGGAACAAGCTTATGACAGTATGGGTTGGTCAACTCTTACTCAGGTCTTGAAGAATTTGGGTTTTCCAGATAAGTTTGCTAACTTACTTATTCAGAGTGTTTCTGACACAAAAATTTTCTATTATCATTAATGGTAATTATTCGGGTTAGATCAAGGCTAAAAGGGGGTTTAGGAAAGGCTGCCCACTCTCTCCCTTTCTTTTCATACTATGCTCCCAACTTCTTTTTGATATGGTTATGCAAAATGGAAAGGAATTGGGTATTAAAATAGCTCCTAATGTTGAGAAAATTTCACTTCTATTATATGCTGATGACATTGTTTTGTTCTTGGAAGCTAATGGGAGTAGTGTTAAGAAAGCTAAAGAAATTTTGGAAGATTACTGTAATTGGACTGGGCAAAGAATCAATATCCATAAATCTTCCATTCTTTTTGGAAACTCGGTTAATAGAAGGAGGAGGAGGAGATTGGCTAAAATCCTGAAATTCAAAGTGGTTAAAGAACTTAAATATATTTGGATCAATATTGTGTTGAGAAGGACTTCTAGAATGGAATTCTATCATCTACTAGACAAAGCTAATAACTATATGAATGTTTGGGGCAACAAATAAATTTCATTAGCTGGGAAGATTCTTCTTGTCAAATCTATATTTTCTTCCTTCTATATCTATCACATTACTCACTCTTTAGTTCCTTTGGGTATACTCAAGGAATTAGATAGAATGTGTAGGGATTTTTTGTGGAACAAACATGATGGTAATAAAGGGTTACATTATGTTTCATGGGATGTACTATGCAGGCCGCTTAGTCTGGGAGGGCAAGGTATCCAATCTATGGTTTATAAGGTTGGTCCACTTCGAGCAAAGTTTGCATGGAACCTCATCTCCGGTACATCTTCTACTCTCAATAGAGTTTTGGTTGCTAAGTATGGTAATCAACCTTGGAACATTCAGCTTAAATATCAAAGTTCTCCTACGATCAAAGTTATTGTTAATGGATTTCAAGCTCTTAAAGATATCTTAAGGTGGAAGGTGTCTAAGGGCAGGACAATTATTACGTCATCTGACCGGACGTAGAGCTACGTTAGGCCTCCAATAACATGTCGCCACGTGCTCTTACTCTTTACCGCTAGGCCCAACGACTTGACCTGGAGCGGAACCCGGGAATGCTATGTTCGCGATTTTCTCGGTATTGCTCGGTATTTGCTAGGTATTACTTTGCAAAAATGAGAAATACTGCTCTGTGAAGACCAATACCATGCAAATACCGAGTTGTACCGAGTTTTTTTACAACTCGGTACAACTCGGTACAGCTCAGTATTTGCTCAGGATTTGCTCGGTATTGCTAGGGATTTGCTCGGTATTTCTAAGTATTTGCTCGGTATTGCTAGAAAAAACTCGGTACAACTCGGTATTTGCTCGGTATTGCTAGGTATTTGCTCGATATTGCTCGGTATTAGTTATTGATGAGCAAAATCGACCAATACCTAGCAATACCGAGCAATCTTGGGTCCGTTCCGGGTCGGGTTGTCGGGGCGCGAGGTAAATAATGAAAATGCGTGGCTCGATTCTACTGGCGGCCGAACGTAGAGTTGCGTACGTTCACCGGACCAAATAAAAGTTCCTAAGGGCAACAATATCAATATATTGCAAGATGTTTGGATTTTTGATAAATCCATTTCAAGATGGCTTACCTTTGTAGCAGATATGGGACAAGATATCCAAAATCTGGATTTCTTTGTCAACGAAGGTGAATGGGATGCTGATAAATTGAAGCTCTTCTTTGGACTAAATTTGATAGAAATCATTAAAAAGTTCCATATACTTCCTAATTTAAATGAGGATCAATTGGAACTCAAATTTAAGTTCTCAGGGAAATCAACTTCAGCTTTAATTTCTATAAATTCTGGAATTGATGGAAGTGAAGATCCAACCTGGAAATGGAGAAAAAATCTGAATCTTAGACCACGAGTAAGTCTTTTTTGGTGGAGACTTGGTATCAATGCATTACCATCAAATGTTTTTTTGAAACACAGAAATCTTTCAAGGATTGAAGACTGCCCGAGAGGTTACAAATCTGTGGAAAATGACTTCTGTATTGCGGTCAATTGTCAAAAGCTGATACATATTTTCAATGTTATTAGAAGCTGGGGATTCTTTGTCCATGTCTTTAAATCCATTGAAGATTATTTTAGAGCATTAAATTTAATGGCTATTACTGATCCTTTAATTGGTAACATTTACTGTTATGCAATTTTTTTAAATTGGATCAACAGGAACAATGTGACTCATGGGGGGAAGGAAGATAGCACCTCTTTCATAGTAGCCAATGCTATCAGCATGGCTGAAGCAGCTTTCAAGAAAAAATCGGAATACTGGGAAACTAACCAGCTCTCACAGCTGCCATTTCATTGGTTTCCTTCACCAACCGAATGGATTAAATTGAATATAGATGCCTTTGTTAAAAGCAATTACAATGCTGGTATTGGCGGTGCCTTCCGTGATCATAGAGGGAGGCTACTATGTGCATTCGGTATTAAGTGTAAGCACTGGGATCCAGCTCAAATGGAGATGAATGTTATCTTATCTATAAAATCTTTTACTCTTCAAGTGAGATATGATTAAAAAGGTATCATTATAGAAGGTAACAATAAAAATATTATAGATTTTATCAATAAAATCTTTAATATGTAACCAGGTTATGAGGAAGACTTATGCAATTTGGACTTCTCTTATCTATCGGAGTTCAATCAGGTTCTTTTCCACTTTGTTCATAGAAATAGCAATAAATTAGCGGATTTTTGTGCTAATTATGCTTGTTCCTTTGATTTCTTTTGGGATGATCTCAGTAGTAATAAGGTTCCTCCTAGTTTTATTTAGTTACTCAAGGAGAACTGTGATTGTGAAGCAATCACTTAGTTTATTGTACTTACTTTTTTTTAATAATATTTTGATCTATGCATTCCATTAAAAAAAGAATACACCTTTATTGCTAGCCTGTTACATGTTGGATTCTTTTTTCGCTCGTATATGAGCCACGTTGAATGCGACAAGTTATTTGTTGTTCGATTTTGATTCAAGTCCATATGTTCAAGTAAAGATTGGATTTACAAGTCTTGGCACAAATCCTTGCATATTTGTTTTAGCTTGAATTCAAATATGAGTTCAAATTTACAAGTTCAAATCTTTTTTCAAAGTCTTGTTCATATTATTTGATATCAAATGAAATGCAAGACCGAGTTTCTTTAAAGTTCAGTCCTTATTTAAGTCTTCTTATGGTCCAAAATTTTGTTCAAGTTTTCTACTGTTATATTGAGTTCATCTGGATTTGAGTCTAATGCTTGCAAATCCAAGTTTCACTTGGTGTTGCACAGATAAGGTTCAAGTGCACAAGTTGTTGTTGTCCATATCTTATCCCAGTTTGAGTTCAAAGTACAAGTTCAAATCTTTGTTCAAAGTCTTCAGAAGTCCTTGCAAGTTCAATTTCATGTTCACTTGATATGAATTTGGTTACAGTTTGATTTTATTTTGTTTGGTTTTGATATTTAGAAATCATTTAGATTTTGTTCGGGTTTAGGTCCACAAGTCTAAGTCCACTGTTATTCTTTTGAGTCCAAATCCTTGTCCTTTGAGTTCAAATCAGGCCCAAGTGTAGTCATATTTTAACTTGAAATTTTAGCAGTCTTCCGGCGTCTCCCTCATTTAGAGAAAAACTACAAAAAAATTGGGCCTCACGCCACGCTAAAGAAAAAAGCATGTACGCTAGGTGCCCTCTTACAAGGACATCGCGGTCGTGAAATCTTAATCCCCACCACGCTAGAGAAAGGCATGTATGGGTCTTCGATACCTATTATAAGAAAAGAATAGTTGTTCCCCCGCGAGCGAGTACTTATGAATATCTCAATCTCGTCGTAGGGGTCGCACCGGGTTTTCATCCCACTATGCTAGAGAAAATCGTGTATAGGCGGTTTGCCGGCCCGACATGAACGTTGAAAATAGGATTTTGGAACCGAGGGATCGCTCACCTACCTCGTTGTAGGTGTCACACCGGGTTTCCTTCCCACCACATAGAGAAAAGCATGTATGGGTAGTTTGTCAGCCTGACACAAACATCGAGGTACAAAAGAATTTTTTTTCTTATTTATTTATTTTTTATAATTATAATTAATTAAAAGTCATTTTAATTAATTAAAAATAATTAATTATAAATAAATTTAATTAATTATAAATAATTAATATTAATTAATCTTTAATTTAAAATATACTAATTAATCATAATTAATTAATATTAAATTTAATTAAGATTACTTATAATTATTTAAAATTAATTATAATTAAGTAATAAAAATTAATTATAATTATAATTAATTTAATAATTATTGTTTTATTATAATTAATTATTAATTATAAATATTATAATTAATTATAATTAAATATAGTTAATCATTATTAATAATATTTAACTGATTAGTTAATTATTATTAATTCTAATTAATCATTTAATTATTTTTAAATATAATTTATTATAATTAAATAATATTAATTATAATTAAATATAATTATTACTTTAATTATAATTAAACAATTAATAGTCCTGAAATGAACTTGATTTACAGAGGTAAAAAACGTGATTGACCCGAGGAGAGGAGCAAGCTATGCATGTATTTTGGCAA